>NC_134867.1:41239520-41467020 GCF_049852395.1 Peromyscus maniculatus bairdii | reverse complement strand
TGGCCACCTTGCTTTTGTGTTCGGTTTATAAAAAGCACTTTTACCTAAGTATAACTTACAGCAAATCATACAGATCTTACCATATAAATTATTTAGTCTTTAGAAATATGTATTTCTCTCTCCCTCTCTCCCTCTCTCCCTCCCTCCCCCCCTCTCTCCCTCCCTCCCTCCCTCCAAACCCAAGGCCTTGTGCTTGCTACCCCTGAGCCAAGTCCTCAACCCCGGAAATACGAATTCTCAAACAACAAATGGTGTGCTGTTCCGAGTGACAAAACCTCCCTTCCTCTGGGTGTCTATGTTGTGTGCCACTCGTCACATCCCTGCCTGGGTCATTAGATGACCTGCTATGGAGTCACACTTCTTTTTTTTTTTTTGGTTTTTCGAGACAGGGTTTCTCTGTGTAGCTTTGCGCCTCTCCTGGGACTCACTTGGTAGTCCAGGCTGGCCTGGAGCTCACAGAGATCCGCCTGGCTCTGCCTCCCGGGTGCTGGGATTAAAGGCGTGCGCCGCCATCCAGCTATGGCATCACACTTCTTATGCTTACGTAACCCTTACGTGGGAGCCCAACGTGATTCATTGAAGTCCATCTTACTATGTGCGTCCTTTGTCATCGTACATCATCACAAGAGTAAGGTCGAGGACAGTACAATAGGTATTTTGAAAGCTGGGTGCAATGTAGTTCCAACTACTTGGGATGCTGTAGTTGAAAGATTTCCCGTGTCTGGCCTGCCAGGGGTGGTCACAGCTGGGACAAATCTTTCCCAGGTAAACACACAAAGGCGTATATTAATTATATATAACTGCATGGCCATGGCTCAAGCTTTTTGCTAGCTAGCTCTTACATCTTAAATTAGCCCATAACTTTTTTTTAAGCCCATAACTATTAATCTATGTATCACCACATGTTCCGTGGCTTTACCTGCATCTAATTACATGTTGCTCCTTGGGCTGCTCGCTGGCGTCTCTCTCCGCCTTCTTCTTGTCTCTCTGTTTGAATTTCCCACCTGCCTCTAAGCTGCCTTGCCATAGGCCAAACGGCTTTACTCTATCAACCAATCAGAGTAACACCTATTCGCAGCGTACAGAATGATATCACCCATCAGGATGCTGAATGAAGAAGGAACAGCATTTAGACCCAGGAGTTTAGGGCCAAGCTGAAAAACAGTGAGAATCCATTCCATTAAAAACATTTTTTGAAGTGCTGGAGAGATGACTCAGTGGTTAAGAGCACGTGTTACTCTTGCAGAGGACCCAGGTTCCGTTCCCAGCACCCACATGGCAGTTGCAACTTCAGTTCCAGGGGGATCTGATGCCCAGAGGACTTTCTGAGGGCAGTGTATGCACAAGGTACATATACATACACACATACATACACATAAAGGTAAAAATAAATACATATAAAAAGTATTTCTGAGCTGCATAGAGATTCTGATCTATATAGCAGTCACGTAACTGATATTGAAATGTATTCTTGTAATTGTTTGGATCCTTAGCAGTTGTTGTGCCTAATAATTAAGTCACACTTTATCGTAGGTATATGGGAAAAATATATGTACAGGATTTGGTGCCTCCAATGATTTCGGGCATCTTCTGGGGGCTATTGAAATTCATCCCTTGTTTTTCCCTTCCTTCTTGCTTCCCTCTTCCCTCCTCCTGCCTCTGCTTCCTGCCTCTTCTTAAATGTTTTCCACGCTGGCCCTTCATCTTACAATCCTCCTGCCTCAGCCTCTCCAGTGGCTGTTATTACAAGCGAGTGCCACCCCACCTGGCAGAAGCTGACAGTTTGTATACGTTTAGGTAACTCAGTCTAGTAACACATCAGCTCATGTGCATGGATGGCGTTGATATTGAAACTATCTTCGGTCTTAACCAGTAAGTTGATTTACGCCTCCCATGCGGCAGGGCTGTTGACAGGTGTCGTGAAAGGACTGAGAAGCACTGTGGCATTATGGAAGAAGTCTGACTGCCCTGGCTCAGCGAAAGACGAGCATGCCAGCTTTCTCCATGTACCAGCTCTGCCACTTTGTAAAGCCAATGAACTTATCCAGCAATCCCATGACTGCCATGGGGGTGGTGGTGGCGGTGCCACGGAGGTCAGCAAGGTGCCAGGAGACAGGGAAAAGCTAGTAGATAATATATTATGGATGGCAGGACCTGAGGCCATTCCGAACGGGGGAAGATCGTAAAAGTGTGTGGTGCTGTACCAGTTGGCATGGTAGCACAGAAAGCCAAAACATGGGGCCGTTGGCAGTATCCCATGGGACCACAGTCTGTGCACCACTGTGAGGCTGACTGGTGAGAAACCAGGACAGGCAGATGGAACTCTACCAGGTTTTCATGGTGGGATGCAGCATTTCAGACAAAAAGCTGAGCTGCTTGATTTAAAAAAAAAGTTAGTTTGTATATAAAGTTGTTTACAAGGATGTAAATCACCCCTGTGATAGTCTGCACCCCCGTTGTAGTCGTTCAATGAGGAAAAGTTATGTGGGGATTTATTTTGTGGTAAGTGAAATAGACTGTATCCCCTGCTCTCAAAGGTTTTTGATAATGCATTTTGTCTTCCAGATATTTTCTGAGATATTCCTAATTGCTCCCAGGTGGAGAAAAATAATCTGGCAGTTTCCAGATAGCCACTAAAATAAATAAATAAATAAATAAATAAATAAATAAATAAATAAATAAATAAATACATAAATTTCCTTTAGGTTCTTGATGGCCTACCCTGAGTCTGGCCGCATCTCCAGGCAGACCAGCCATTCCGCTGCGAGTGTGAGTGCGCTTTTAGCCCAGATTTAACTTTCTGAAAACAGATGGCACAAAAGAGGCTGGGAAGCCCTCTTGCCATCCCCTCAGGCAGAGCTCAAGCATGTTTGTCCTCATGCAGAGGCAGATTGTCTCTGTTTTGGCCTGACTTCTGGGAGCCCAGAACTCTCCAAAAGATGTTTTCTTGAAAATAGGGAGCTCTTGTCCTTGTCTTCTTGGCTGAGTTTCTTATATTCTGGCTGCTTTGACTCATTGCTATTCAGCTGGATCCACAAGTGGCCGGGAAGGGCAGCGAAGGGTGGAGGTTGGTGTGATGGAGGGTCTGCCCGGGCCTCTGAGGAGAGATGCCAGGCTCCTGAGGAAGAGCGGAACCCAGTTCACTCTGTCCGGCAGTTGGCTACTTAAAGCTCTCAGCTGATTTAAGTAGGTTTCCTGCTCGCTCTCCTTGTTTTAAAATGTAGATTCAGTTGGACTTGAACTTTTTTGCCTTCTTGGCAATCTACATGCTTTTCTCATTGGGAAAAAAAATGGTTGACCAAGTTCAGCATTGCATTTTTTTTTTTTTTTAGCTCAAACATGTTTACATAGTTGGACAAACGTTAAATTGTTCTTAAGAATTTCTGTCAGCGATGTGGCCGAAGTGCAATTGATTATAAAAATGGAAATGGTTACAACCTCAAATGAGTTGTTTCCCTTTTAGCATATTGAAAACACACATGGAGATACTCATCCAAGGATATAATTATTTCTTTGAAAGATGGCTTTGAAAAGAGTAATCAACATGTGCAGTTTACAGGGGCGTTTTACAGTTTAGCATCCTTTAAGAGAAACTTGTTTATTTTGGGAGGAAGAAATTGTGTTTCACTAAAGCAAATTGGAAAAACATATAATTGAAGAGTGTGTTCGTGTTTTCCTGTTGTAGTTAGGAAGCTGGGTTTCACACAGATCATTTTCTTATTACTGTCTGTTTGCCTGACTTGAGGCTTTTTAGGTGGTTAGAAGGAAATCCTATTATCACTATAGCTTTTGTAGCCATCACTCCCACAGCAAGTGTGCATACATAGATGGGGGGGTGGAAGGATGGCTCAGTGAGTAGAGAGCTTGTTGTGCCTACATGAGGACCCGAATTCAGCTCTCACAGAAAAGCCAGTGCTGGGAGACAGAGGCAGGTGGACCCCGGGGGTGGGGGGTGGGGGGGTGGTTACCAGCCATCCAGTCTGGGTGAAATGATGAACTCCAAGTTCCTCATTTCCGGTGACAGACGTTCAAACAAACAAACAAATGAACGAAAACCAAATAGAGAAGAGATTGAGGAATCGATCCCAGTGTCAGCCTCTGGCCTCCACACATACCTTCTTGCGCGTGCATGCGTGCACGCTCTCTCTTCCTCCCTCTTTCTCTCTGTGCGCAGTGCGCATGTGTGTGGTGTGTGTGTGTGTGTCTGGAAATTGCTTCTCTTTAAGCAGTGTGGGTAACAACAAATGATTTGGGTATTCTCAGGCCATAATTGTAGTTGCCTCTCTCGGAAACATATCTGATGTTTTAAAATAGATGATTAACAGGGAAAATGAATTCTACAGACTTCCTTTGATTATATATGCAATATCAATGAATACGGACAATTTGGAAGATTGCAGTTACTTAGCACACAGAGTTGGACCATTGGTCCCAACAGGCACGGGATGGTGTTTTAAAATTTTCAACATTTTGTTAAAGCCTTTCCTTTACCGAAAAACATCAAGTGTGCCTAGGGACTTAGCAAGACTTACAGTCTACATAGTCAACAGATCTACCAGTACTAAGTATAAGAAAATGGCTGAGCTGTTTTGAGATTTTGAGAGTGAAGGGATTCTTACATGGACAGTCTCCAAGAGCTGACTCTAGTCTGGAATTAATTGCAGCAGACCCATCAGGCGGGCTTGGGTGGTGACTTACAGGTGTTTCTTTCCTGGCTCAGCAGGCATTCATTCGTGGGCTACTGAGTCAAATGAAATAATTTGAATAACTCGGTGCCAGGGATCATGTGAGCAGTCAAAACCTGAGAAGACAGTCCTTGACCTGCTCTCTATTCCAACAAAGGACAGTTGTGGTCGCTGACTACTAATCAGGGATGAAAGACTGGGCAGAGGCTGGAGGCGGGAGGAAGAGAAGGGGCCTCAGCAGTCTGTGCCTGTCAGGAACCACAGTCATTCTGCAGACACCACTGAGGCCCACTGAAGTCATGGCGCTGGCCTCAAAGAATTGGAGGCAAAGAAGATTAAACAATCGGACGCCGAGCGAGTTCCTGTTCTAGAATGTAGACTGATCAGTTAGTCGGAAGGGCCCAAGTAAGTTCTAAACGGGAAGTGTGAAAAAGCCCCAGCCACAGAAACACCGCCCAGATCTACCCAGGACACACAGGATGCTCTCAGTACCCGCCTCTGCCACTGACTCCATGTTTACCTGACAGAATGCCAGGAGAGCCCGCAATCAAAGCAGAAGAGGCGGGTACAGCTGTGCTGGCCATTCAGTTCTGCTAGAGAATCCTTCTGGGGACCTGCCACCGTTTTTGTAGACACTACCGCTGCTGTAGTGCGGGGCCCCCCAGAAATGACGTTCACCCTGTCGTTTCCCTCCATAGGAGAGAAGTGCTAGACAGGTTTGGATTGTAGTTAGTTCAGGTGAGATAAATGGGAAGAGGAGGCCGTTTCTGAGCAGGGCAGAGGCTGAGTGGGGTCTTAGTATGGGGTCCTATGGTGTATTAATTGCCCACTTTGGAAAAAGAGGAGGCTCATCATTCCCCCCTCTACATGACATGATTTCTCTAGAGGTCTGTGTTATTCAGTCTGCCCCCTCCACCCTCACAGTGGATATATCAATCACTCTCAATTCAGTGGCACCCGTAAGGGACCCGCCACCCCCACCCCCCCATCTCACCACCCAGCTCTTGTGATCCAGGGTTCTCTTAGCCTTGAACTCTTACCATCATCGCTTCTTCCGCTTCCCAGCGATCCTATGAATATGTCCACTAGTGGATTACAATAAGGGAGGGCTTGGATCTAGCTGAGTAGTAACTAGAAGGATGTACAAGGCTCTGGATTCAGTTCTTACCACTGCAAAAACGAATGACTGAATGAATGAAAGACTGAACAGCAAAGACAAGCCAGGCAGAGGCTTGGGGAGAACAGGCATTTAGAAGCCCTGTTCTGTTGCAGATACAGGCTCAGACACCCTCGATGTCCTCCATCTCCTTCGTTCATTGACCTTCCTGTTACCTGTTACCTCTGGTCAGGGCTGAGTATCTTTTTTTTTTTTTATTTTTTTGGTTTTCCAAGACAGGGTTTCTCTTGTGTAGCTTTGCGCCTTTCCTGGAACTCACTTGGTAGACCAGGCTGGCCTCGAACTCACAGAGATCCGCCTGCCTCTGCCTCCCGAGTGCTGGGATTAAAGGCGTGCGCCATCACCGCCTGGCGAGTATCTTGCCCTATCCACCTGCCCTCCACGACACCGACTTAGGCTGTCATTTTCTTAGTCTAAGGGACGAGCAGGGCCTTTTTGGCCTGCGTTCCCATCTCTTTGCTCCTGACTCCACCTGCCTCGTGGAGTGATGCTCTGTAAAGCCAGACCACACGCTCCCTGAAAGTCTTGGGTGGTTTCTCATGGCCGACTTTACTCCCTGAAGCACCTCGCTGTTGCAGACAGACCCCAACACTGTACACAGGCTTTCCACTTCCCACCCACTTCCCTTTCCCTCGCATTCTGTAGACGTCACCCCAGCACTGCCTCCTTCAATCTTGAGTCTTGGCCTCCACAGCTGTGGCGCTCACTCTATGGCCTTGCGAGTCCTTAGGGAGCATGCACCCCTTTATTATCAACGTTGTTATCCAGTGTGCCGTGTGCAGGTCTGATACTTCCACCGAATCCTCAGTGCACATTACTCAACTCAGGTTGCTCACACTGACTGCCAGCCTGATTTCCTTTCTTGGAATTCTTAAGAGGTAACTGAGTCTTATTTTCCCCTCTTATCATTGGTGCATTCTGGCTTCCCTTTGTTTTATTTCTTTTTTTTTTTTTTAAAGATTTATTTATTTATTATGTACACAGCATGTATGACTGCAGGCCAGAAGAGGGCACCAGATCTCATTACAGGTGGTTGTGAGCCACCATGTGGTTGCTGGGAATTGAACTCAGGACCTCTGGAAGAGCAGTCAGTGCTCTTAACCGCTGAGCCATCTCTCCAGCCCCCCTTTGTTTTATTTCTATGGGAAGAAACTACACACTCACGAATTCCCCTCAGCAGACAAGCAGTAGGTCCCTGTCATCTTTACCTTTCTGTCTCCAGCCCCGCTCTGTGTCTCCACCTACCTTGTCTAACGCTTGATGACTTATTCTCTGAGTAGCCGTGCGCGGGACTTGGCCATGAATGAACTCGTTCTTTATGAACCCATGCCTTCCTCTTCTAACTCTCCGTGAGGTTCCTGGGATCGAACTCAGTTCATCCAGTGTGGCAGCACGTACCTTTAGCCACAGAGCCATCTTGCTAGGCCAGTAACAGTTCCGCTTGTGGAGGGCATGGACCTCGTTTGTAGACATTTCCACTCACAGCTTTTGCTGTGACCGCCGACGTTGGCCTTGTTAATCTGCTCTGTTTCCCATCATTTAGGTCATGAATTACTTTTCTTGTGTCTTCAGTAAAACCAGTTTGCCTCTGCCCTGAGCCTGTGATGACACTTTCCTTTGTTTGGATTCTCTCTCAGACTCTTTATGTCATGGTGAAGAATCTTTTGTTTGCATCATAAGTGTTATCTTTTTTTTTTTGGGGGGGGGGGCAGATACTACCATCTTGATCTCAATCCTCAATCAACCTCCCCTCCCCTCTCACTAGCATAGATGGGGCATGGGCTTAGAAAGCTGAGGAGTGGGCTGGAGGGATGATGGCACAGTGGTTAAGAACACCGACTGCTCTTCCAGAGGTCCTGAGTTCAATTCCCAGCACCCACATGGTGGCTCACAACCATCTGTAATGAGATCTGGCACCCTCTTTGGTTACACAATATATATATATATATAATTAATAATAATATATAATATATATTATATTAATATATATAATTAATATATATATAATTTTTTTAAAAGAAAGCTGAGGAGCTTTGGCAGTTGAAGACCATGGCTTTTAACCAGCTTTGGGCTGTGTCAGAAGCCTGTGGGGAGGGGAGGAGGAGGAGGAGGAGGAGGAGGAGGAAGAGGAGGAGGAGGAGGAGTGGGTTTTTTCTAAATCTGCACGGTGGAGCAACACTCTCACTGAGTCAGAGTGACCGTCCAGAGTCTGGGGCTGAGTGTGTCACCCTTGAGCCGATCTTCTCAGGTGGCTGATGTACAGTGAGGGGAAACTGACCCATCAGGGTTCTTCCTACACTATGTGGACCTCTACAGAGGATTCCTTTCAGTGGAAGGCTGCCTGTTTTCATCAGGGAATAATTGTTGGAGAGTGGCATCTCAAGTCAAGATCAGTGTAGACCTAAGTGGTGAATTTGCCAGTGCGGTGGTTTCCTCCTCCGCCCTTTCCCTTCTCACTCTTTTTTTTTTTTTTTTTAGATGAATTCACCCTGTGTAGTCCAAGCTGGCCTCAGACGTGCAAGCGTCCTGCCTCAGTCTCCCAGGTCCTGGGATTCACAGGCATTCATCACTGCCGCCGAGTCTCTTTCTTCTTTTTAACAAGCAGTGTTTAATTATGTTGTCTAGACTGACCCTGGACTCCAGCCATCCATCTGCCTCAGCTTTCCTAGTAGCTAGAACAACTGTCTTGTCCCAGCAGCCTTGCTGGTACTTTCTCTTTTTGATTCCCCGCTCCCCCAGCTCTGTATCACCATAGTTTTGAGTTGGAGCCCTCCGGTGGGTTGAAGGCTTCGGGAGAAATTAGGTGCTGAGGGTCAGGCTCAGGACTTGAGAAGTAGTGACGGCTGTAGATGTGAGCTACCATCATCGCCTTGTGGTTGGTTGTGCCCCACTGGGCACGAGAGCTGATACAGGGCACACACTGTTCTGGATACAAAGGAAGCAGGTCAGTGTAGCTCTGCGATGCCTGACAGGTTCAGAGCTGTCAGCCTTAGCTTTTAATTTTCTTTCTTTCTTTCTTTCTTTCTTTCTTTCTTTCTTTCTTTCTTTCTTTCTTTCTTTCTTTCTTTCTTTCTTTCTTTCTTTCTTTCTTTCTTTCTTTCTTTCCTCCTTCCCTCCCTTCTCTCTCTCTCTCTCTTTTTCTGGAGCTGAGGACCGAACCCAGGGCCTTGCGCTTACTAGGCAAGTGCTCTACCACTGAGCTAAATCCCCAACCCCTGCTCCTAATTTTCTATCATCTTATTTCTCTGTGGTGTTTCCCACAGTCCGTTTGCATCACAAACACGCCTTCTTCCCCTCACCTGTTCTGGATTCAGAGGACTTGGGTTCTAGAAAACGGTGTTTGTTCTGTAAACAAATACGGAAGTGGGGAGACAATAATAGATGGCTGAGCCAATGAGATGTGTGCTTGCTGCGTTGGAATGGCAGTGGAAACTTGGGTATGGGTGGTGTGTGTGGGAGTGGGGGGGGGGGCGGGGGCGGCAGTGGATTTCAGGAAGCAGTTGCAGAATGTGCTGTGGGGTTCTCCTACAGCCAACAAGACCCCCAGGGTGACTGACGTCCCATACCTGTCTCCGGTGTCCTTTCCCCTGCTCCGTTCATCCTTTTTCTCTCTGAGTCATCAGTATTCCTCAGGACATGGTAGCCTTGCTCACCTCTCTGGCACCCTGTGCACCCTTCCCAGCCTCCCCCTCCCCTCCCCCCAGGGACTGTGGTACTTCGCCCACCCCACCTACTTTTCTATGTAATTATGATTTGCATATTGCTTTACTTATGGGCAAGGACATTTGTCTTCCTAAACAGCCACGCTTTTCTGCCCCTCCTGCGCCCAGCAGAGCTGGACTGGTGTCCGTGGTCCTGCTGCAGCTGCATCCAGCTCCCGGAAGCAGCCTGGCTTCTCACCCGTCGCTTCCCTGGCCTCACAGCTGGCTGGTAGATTAACCTCTGCCCTCGACTGACTCACCACAGCCCTCAGAACAGAGCCCTGTGGGTTGCCTCTTTGACCTGCTTCTACCAGACCAGGCTGTTTTTTTCCTCGACTTTTCTCATAGTCCTGGTGGGAGGAGGGGATGCAGACTGCTTTCAGGCATTCCGGAGATCTAGTGAGACCTGTTTGGGGGCCTCTACCCTCCAGTTCTGGTATTGTCTGTGGACCGTAGAGGCTGGTTTATCCAGAATGGCAGGAGTGCCCTGCACTGCTAAATGCTTACCTGAATACTTGAGAAGGAGAGTTGAACCAAATGAACTTTTCTCCTCACCCCTCCCTCACCCTGATAGTCTCTCATCACAGGGTGGAGCATCACACTAGCCCCTAGGATCCCTGCCGTGAGTTTCACTTCTCAGCGGAATGGATATTCTTCTTGACTTCACTGTGTTCCACTGACTTCCTGGTGCTCAAGAAATATGTGTTGTCAGACTGTCGCTCCTTTAGTAGAATGCTGCTTGCCTAGCATGCATGGAATTTCGATGCATAAACGTGTTAAACATGTATGAGGGCCCTGGACTATGTACTGTTTTTATTTTGTTTTTGTTTTTGTGAGAAGGCTTGGGCATCAAGCTCCCTTGGCTAGAAAGAAAGTGTAACCATCCAGCACTGTCCTGGCTAAGCCCAGGGACTTGAGGGTCCCTTCGTGATACAGGCTGAGACCTAAGGAGGGCTGGGCTGGTGTTCTTCTCTCTCTCTCTCTCTCTCTCTCTCTCTCTCTCTCTCTCTCTCTCTCTCTCTCTCTCTCTCTCTCTCTCTCTCTCTCTCTTAGAGCTAGGAGTCAGACTCAGTGACCTCAAATCCTAGTTTACTGGTCTAGGGTATGGTATTTGAATTTACTGTCCCTCAGTTTCTCCAGTGAGCAAGAGCTACCTGATGGGGTCTCGGAGGGGATTCGGAGGATGAATTCTCAGGAATAAGGCTTGCTGCCCAGCAAGCACTTGTAAGCACTTGTTTCATTCAATCCCTGCCCAGCTACAAGCAACACACAGATCCCAGATGCCACTGATTCAGGTTTTTTTTTGGTTTTTTTCCCCTGATGTAATGAGAAATTCAAAAGCAGACAGTGCTCAGTTTTAAGCAGCCATCGCCAGATTCTGGTACTTTCTGGGTTATCGTTAGTATATATCTCCGTCACTCACCATTACAAGAGGACTCGTCACCTTCAGCAGCACTCTTGGCTTCTAGGCAGGAAGAGGGGAGTCAGAGGAGCATACTAAGTGATTTCCAGTCCTCAGAAAGATGTGTGAGCATCTCCTTCCCTCCATTTCCACCGAGAGCTCCTTGGCCAAGCTGGCACATGGCCTTATCTATAAGGGAGGAAAGGGAGTGCAGATTTTAGAGTGAGCAGTTATCACCCACAGACACAGACAGACAGACAGACAGACAGACAGACAGACACACACACACACACACACCCCTGCCGACACTAAGACACCAAGGAAGGGGTAGGAATGTTGGCTGGCAGTAACAAACCAGCCAGCTGTGAGACCCACAGCTCTCTCCCTTTGGTAACTGTTCCGCTAACCTTGACTGTAGCTGTTTGGGATCCTAATTAGCAGTCACTCGAATGGGACGCCCTGCTGGGGACTCATTCCTAGAAGGAAGCCACGGTTTGCTTTCCTGGGCCAACAGAAGGAATCGGACCTTCTGTTCTCCTATTCTCAGTCCTCCTCCTGCCGGCTCAGTTTTTTCCTCTCCTCTCCTCTCGCTGCAGAGGCATTTAGGGGAGCCCCCCCCCCCCCCGGGCGGTGACAATGAGGACCTTATCAACCCCAAAGAATGGATGGAGGACAGCTCCTCATCCACACTGGGAAGGCAGATCGTGCGTTTGGGGGCAATCTGGAGTTTCCAGCCCCATCCCTCCCCCTCTGTTCTCCCTCCTCTGAAGAAATTCTTAGGCCCACATGCCTCTCCAGCTTTTCTGGCATTCCATTCCCATTCTGAGTTAATGAGATAGAAGGGGGGTCCTTCGCCTGGAGTGGTCTGCAGGGAGCACTGGCTCATCATCCCGGACCCAGGCGCTGTATTTCTCATCTGTGGTGACTAACTTATGGTAGTCAATGGTTCTGACCACGGGGAAGGCCAGGAGGCTGGATGACGTCATCTGAAAAAAAAAACCGCCATCTCAACCAGAAAGGACGAGAACTTTGTCAGGATGGGAACAGGTATTTGAAACATAGGCTGGGCCTTGTTGTGGGCTGTAGACCAACAGAAACCAGTACCTTGGCCTGCATGGAGTTCAGCCGGAAGTGTCAGCCTCTTCAATGTATGTAGCTTATTATATTTGCTGAGAGCAGGTTCCTACCCTTCTCTGCTAGGCAGGTTCCATTTAAAGGAGTGCCCAGTATAGTGACTTCTCTGGATCCACTGTGAATCTATTTCTGACTGCACTGGCTCTCAGTACCGAATGAATGAATGTAGGTGTAACCCAGGCTAGCTCCCTGTGAGGGCATAAGTGCCTTTTAGCCTGGTTAAGACTGAAAATGGTATCTCTGAGCCCACCTCTAAAATAGGAACCCCTTTTCAAATGATTGGCTTCTAAATACAGGTAATCAACAAGGAAGATTTATCTTAAATAATTTATATTTAGTGCTATTTAAACACCACAAGCCAGCTTGTTTACATGCAGATCTTTATTTTTGAGATGGTATCACAGTGTAGTCAGGCTGATCTTAAACTCATCATTATCTTGCTTCATCTTCCTAATTGCTGGGATTACAGGCATGTCCCACCTTGTCTGGCTGGCCCTGTATATTGTATTTTTGAAATTCACTTATAAAACGTAAATGCTACTGTGTGCTGCTAGTTAGAAGAGACAATGATTGGAAAGCAAATGTGATTGTCTGTCTGTCTGTCTGTCTGCCTGCCTATCTATCTATCTATCTATCTATCTATCTATCTATCTATCTATCTATCTCTCTGTGCGTATAGAAATCTTCAAAATCTTCTGCTAGGGACAAAGCTTCCCTTCAGGCTCCCTTCTCAAAAGTAACCTCTTTTAACTATGTCATGTACCTTTACAGACTTTTTTCTGTGCATCTGTATTTACCCATGGAAATTATCCTTTAAACTGCATATACTAGGATGCTATGATGCTATAGCTTTCTGCTTTTACTAGAGCATTTTATATTGAAGTCCACTGTATACTAATACATCTATACTTCCATTAAACCATTTCCTTTGTTGTTAAAATTAAAATATAATTACACCACTCTCCCTTTTCTTTTTTCCATCCATGACTCCCAATGTGTCTCATATCTTGTTCTGTCTCAAATTCATGGCCTTTATGTTTTATATATATGTATATATATATCAACAATAAAACGTATTTGTGCTTATACTTTAGCGTATCATATTCTATATCATGGACATACACAAGTTTTGTCCCCCTTTCTCAAGCATTTAGTTCATTGCCATTGCTATTGTTCACGGATGTTCTTGAAACAATTTGCGTAGAGTTTCATGGGCTCCTGAAAACTGGTTTCTTTTACATCCTCATGTCTTTTAGTGTCTGTCGTAGTTCATGTGAACTCATGTGACACTGAGGAAATGTTGTCATGTGAATGTCTTGTCCATGTATAAAGGAGGAACATTCTCAATTCATCTGCATTGTGTTTTGTTTAGTTTTTAAGTTTGTTTTTTGTTACATTTTATGTTTTGTGTGTGTACGTGCGCATGTGTGCATGTGTGTAGGTGAGTGTGTGCCGTGGCCTGTGTGTGGAGGTCAGAGGACAGCTTGTGGGGGGTAGGTGGCTTTCTCCTTCTACCACATGAATTCTGTGCCTTGACCTCAGGTCCTCAGACTTGGTGGCTAACGCCTTTACCTGCTGAGCTATCTTGCTGGCCCTGTATTATATTTTGATGGGAAAAGTTCCAGGTTATTTATTTATTATTTATTTATGTATTTAATATGTTGCAGAATTTGATCTACGGTGGCATTTAAAGGAAGATTCTGCTTGGATTTTGGCCCAGTCACCCTTTCCAAGTAGTAACTGCAGTTTGTGGTGCATAGAGGCCGGTTAGGAGTTTTCTAATGGGACGTTAACTAGACAGAGTACAGAGTTTCAGTATAGAGAGTAAGCTGTATCAAACTTAGTAGATGCAAGAAATGACCGTGCCCCAGACCTACCACTTTATAAGGATGCCTATTTCAGAGAGGAGGCCAACTCTTTTGAGTTCGTTTCATTGAAGCATATTCAACTTACTTTTTAACAATATAAGTCCATTGGCACATATGGAACTTGAAAATGAGCTTTTTTTTTTTTTTTCAGGTCCAAAATTTTTACATCTGTGCATTAACAGTTTCTGTGTTTAGGTTTTTGGTGCTAAGATTGAAAGTCTTCAGACTGTTTTGTTGTTGAAAACTGGCTGCCTCTATCTCAGAAATCGGCTGGTAGGAAAAACATGTCAGTCAAAGCAGTGTTCATGACTTTTTGATGGACAGACATGTTAGTGCCTTTCAAACAGTCTAAAGCCGCATTAAGAAGCTTTCTTTTCTCCCGAGCTGAAATATGTGCTTACACAAAGCAGTTTCTCTGTCTGGAGTTCCTTTGTTGGGAGTCAGTGTTGCAGAACCAAGCGCCCTGCTGAGTGGTCATGCTGGGTCCTGTGGCTAGACAGTGGAGGAGCTGAGAGGGTTGAAGATCAACTTCTCAGTGCCTTAGGAAAGCAGGGGCCCTCCTGTTAGGATGCTTGGGAAAGCCACTGTGGCTCCCAGGAGGACCTCCTAGGTCTAGAGGAGGCATCCTGTGTCTTCTTGCTAGACCAGATATTGTTGGCATCGACATTGTGTGATGGTAGAACTGGCTTCATAGGATTATGAAAGACATGACAGAGTTTCCATCTGGCCTCCTAAATGTGTTCCTTTTGAGTATGCGCCCTGAAGCAGCTCGGCCTTTAACTCTGAAGCTGTAGGGGTGGAGAGAGTCCAGCCAGACCCTCCACCTGCAGCGGTGGCCCCTGACGGTCCAGCGCTCTTGCGGCAGGTGATGCCCACTGACTTCCCTCTAGCTTTTTTCCTAGTGTTGAGTCCCCCAGGCTTTGATGCACTGCAGAAAACACTCAGAGCACCAGCATCTTACTCTGGTAGTTGCCATCTCACTTTCCACTCTGCTTCAGAGGAGCTTGCCCAACCTCAAGGTGCAGCTTGCAACCCCAGAAGTTGGGTAGCCGTGAGATTTATGTGGACTCTTTTGTTTCTGGAGTAGGTAGGGAAGTGGCTTGTCATCAGGCTTGCTTTAGTGCCGATCTGTCTACATCATTCTAATTTCTTTCTTTCTTACATATTTCTCTTTTCCTTTGATGGGTCCGATCAGCTGCTGGTATATTTAGAAATATTCGTCAGAGCATTGGTGTCAGGCGCTTGGAAGAGGGAGACTCGGCCGATTCATCTTTGTTCATTCGGTTAGGCTGTGGCTTGCGCTCTATGAATGGATGAATGAATGAATGTATTACTTGAGTGTCAGGCATGGTCTTTACTTCTGGAGATACAAAGCAGAATGAGATGGGGGGGAGACAGAGGGAGAGAGAGAAAGAGAGAGGGAGAGAGAGAAAGAGAGAGAGAAAGAGAGAGAGAGAGAGAGAGAGAGAGAGAGAGAGAGAGAGAGAGAGAGAAGAGGGAGCCTTTCAACAATGTAGCACACTGTATAAGGACACATGGGTCACAGTGGAGAACCTGGGGGTACTTGCTTCTAGAGGAGATCCTCTTGGCTCATGAAAAGAGTGGGGTGACTAAGCTAGATGCAAATGGGGAGGGATTCTACTCGTCACAAAAGGTACAGGTGCAATCAATGGTATGATGGGGGGGGTAGACAGGCACTGGAGACATTAGGCTAAATGGTTGGTGTCCAGGGATGTGTGAAATGGACTGAGCACTTACCATAGAGGGCCTTGTGGAGCATCTGAGTGACATGGTCCTAGCCTATAGGACGGATGCAGAATAGCATGTTCAGTGTGCTGATTTAGTTGGTGGATCTGTAGACTTGCTAGATGAATAGACATTTAAAAAACACCGCCGTGGACGCTATGGGGTTTCATCTCCCTTTGTTGTTTCGCAATTCTACAAAAGATGGCCGATGAAATTAACAGCAGCCTGTAGCGGGTGGACATGGGGCAGTGGTAACAGTTCCTTTTCTCTAGGGGTGAAACATTCCGGGTGGTCAAGAAGTGTTTGTCCTCTTGGTGAGGACAGTACCTGCACAGCTCATTGAGCATGGAGAAGTTGAGCTGGTGCCTGCCTAGAGTCTTCATCCCTGTGGACTCGTGTGCATGGTACTGGAAGGTGCTCTGCATGCTGTAAGAGGTGGAAGGTAAACACCAACCCAGCTAAAAAAAACCCTTCGATCTACAAGAGTGACCTGCCTGCAGGATACGCTGGTGTAGTAGTGGCACACAGCTTGTGGTGTAACCAACCACTCTCTGATTGGAGTTAAGGCCCTCCATGAGATGGAACCCATACTCAATGCTGCTTGGGTGGCCAAGAAGAGACTAGATAGCCCAGGGACCTAGGAGGAAAACAAATACTACTGTTCTGCTAAAGGAATGTAGCAATAAAAGAGCCCTTAATGACCTTCTGCTAGACTCAGATCGGTACGTTACTCAGCCATCATCAGAGAAGCTTCCTCCTGCAGTAGATGGGAACAAATGCAGAGACCCACAGCCAGACAATATGCAGAGTGAGAGACCTTGGGATACTCAGCTTTAAAAGGGGTGTCTCCATCAAATCCCTTTCCTCAGGACTCAGGGAACTCTGTGCAAAAGAAAGCAGAAAGAGTGTATGAGCCAGAGGGGATGGAGGCCACCAAGGAATCAAGAAGAATCTAGAAGACACAGCAGGGCTGGGTCACATAGGAACTCACAGAGACTGTGGCAACATGCAAAGGGTCTGACCCGGTCTGCACCAGATGGGGTTCTAGAGCTGAAAGGAGAAGTGGACACATGCCCCATCCCTAGCCCAGAAGCTGTCTCCCATTGATAGCCACATGCAAATGAAAAATTAGTTTTCAGCCAGGCGGTGGTGGCGCACGCCTTTAATCCCAGCACTTGGGAGGCAGAGGCAGGCGGATCTCTGTGAGTTCGAGGCCAGCCTGGGCTACCAAGTGAGTTCCAGGAAAGGCGCAAAGCTACACAGAGAAACCCTGTCTCGAAAAAAACCAAAAAAAAAGAAAAATTAGTTTTCTCCAGGGGAGTCTCATTGGGGAAACAGATCACTTTAGTTTTGGTGCCTATCCTAGATCTTGCTCTGTAGACCAGGCTGGCCTTGAACTCACAGAGATCCGCCTGCCTCTGCCTCCCGAGTTCTGGGATTAAAGGCGTGCGCCACCACCTGGCTTGCCATTGCTGTTTTTGTTTGTTTGTTTGTTTTGAGACAACAGGATCTCTCTATGTAGTCCTGTCTGTCCTGGAACTCACTATGTAGATCAAGGCTGACCTTTGAACTCACAGAGCTCTGCCTGCCTCTGCCTCCACTGGCATCAAAGGTGTGCACCAGCACACCCACCCTGATTTGTTTGTTTTTAATTTATCTATTTCATTTTATTATTATTCCTTAGTTGCTTGTTTGATCTCTAAGACAGAAAGAGTGTAGATTCGGATGGGAAGGGAAGTGTGTGTGTGTGTGTGTGTGTGTGTGTGTGTGTGTGTGTGTGTGTGTAGGGGGAACCATAATCAGAACATATTGTATGAAAAAAGAAGAAGAGGAAGAGGAAGAAGAAGAAGAGGAGGAGGAAGAGGAAGAGGAGGAGGAGGAGGAGGAGGAGGAGGAGGAGGAGGAGGAGGAGGAGGAGGAGGTGGTGTGTGGGTGCTGGGGATAGCTCTCAATGGTAAAACGCTTTCCTAGCATGTACAAGGTTCTGGGTTCAGTTCCCTGCTGGAACAGAAAGGGGGAGGAGCGAAGATTTGGGACATTCCGGCGTTTCCTTTGCAGCCTCTCTTGGCGTGAGTGGCACACGTACTCTGATTTGTGGGTTCTTTGTTCTGCGGGCAGCTGGTGCAGGGCAGGGCTGTGGGAACACAGCAGTGACTCGGATACGTGAAATTCTTGGCTGTCTTGTGAAGCCCTTGCATCTGCATTTTGAGCTCACAGAAAACCCAGTTTTGGAAGGAAGCATGGGTGCCTCTCTGAGTAGCCTACAGTGGACGTTCAGAGAAGCGGGATGGGAGGCTGGACAGTATACGAGTAGGAAATGAAGGCCATGCCTTGACTCCCAAGTTTGTGAGTCTAGATATCTTGAACCTTCTGTCTTCCTGTATGTTTACCCTGATTGATTAGCGGCACAAGGGGCCTGGTGTTCTCCTCCCTACAGGGCAGGTAGGGTGACGTCCCTCAGCAGAGAAACATTCCTTAGAGGAACTACGTTGGGCCTGTTCTCTGGAATGGAAGTTATTTTGGGCCTGTTGTCTCATTTTTGATTTTTTTTTTTTGCCTTTATATTTGTGCCTGATGTCTCTGAAATATCCTTTAAACCAAATAATCACTGGTCTAGAGGGACATAGTATGGCTCACATCTGTAATCCCAGTACTGTGGGGGCTAACCTGGGGTATTCTAGCAAGACCCAGACTCCAAAGGAAGAGGAAAGAAGAACCACCTTTGTCTTGATTTTTTCCTCCCTGTGTAGTAGTAATTTGCCACATACTTAGAGCTGATGGAAATGTCTTTTTTTAAAATATTTATTTTATTATTTATGTATATGTGCATGTGGGTGCCCTGAGAGGCCAAAAGAGGGCACTGGATCCCTTGGAGCTGGAGTTCGAGGCAATTGTGAGCACTCTGGTGTGAATTCTGGGAACCAGACTCCAGTTCCCTGCAAGAGCAACCGGTGCTTTGAACCCTGAGCCATCATCTCACCAGCCCTATGCTCGCGCTTTCTTTTTTTCTTTTCTTTTTTCTTGCATTGTTTAAATTCTGGTAAATTCCTTTTTTGAAGCTTGTGAATTTATTTGTTTGTTTGCTTTTTGAAATAAAGTTTCTGTATGTGGCCCTGGCTGTCCTGGAACTCACTTTGTAGACCAGGCTGGCCTTGAACTCATAGAGATCCCCCTGCCTCTGCCTCCCAGGTGTTGGGTAAGGCATGCACCACCACTGCCCGGCTTGTGAGTTTATTTTTTTGTTTGATTGCATGAAAAGGAAGGCTAGATGGACCCTGGGGGAGTGGAGACAGTTGGGTCGGGTCAGTGGTCTCCTTAACCTGTATGGTGCCAGCTGATTTCATGCTTGTGCAGAGCGTTGTAGGTGACGTCAGGGGACCTTTGGGGGAACCTGGGCAAAGGGTACTGGAGTCCTACACTACAGAGGCTACACTAAGTTCTTGTGAGGTCGTAATTACCTCCAAACAAAAAGTACAAGGAAGTAACTAGAAAGTCAGGGCTGAGGAGATGGTTCTGTGGGTCTTGCCATATAACCATGATGGCTGGAGTCCAGTGCCCGGAACCCATGTGAAAAACCAAATGCTGTGGTGCGCATCTCTAATGTCAGAGCTCCTCTGGTGAGATGGGAGATGGAGACCGGAGAATTGACTTTGGGCCAGGCATCCCCGCGTACACTTCATAGCTACAGAAAGAACAAGGATGAGACAGATCTCCTGAAAGTAAGGAAGCCGGACAGAACCGACTCCGGAAGAGTTGTCGTCTGGCAATAAGCAAAGCAAATTTTTAGAGAAGAATGTCACTAGAATTGCTGTTAAAATCAGGTATTTGCATTCGTGTGCGTGTGTATGCATCTGTGTGTGTGTGTATGTATGTATGTATGTATGTATGTATGTATGTATGTATGTATGTATGTGCACGTGGAGGCTGTGCCTTGATGTCTTACTAGATTGGTGTCCACTTTATGTATCAAGGAAGGGTCTCTGGCTGACCTGGAGCTCACTGATTCAGATAATCTAGCAGACCAACTTACCTGGTGTTCCCGTCTCTCCCTCCAGAGAGAAAGACCTTCTTAGCTTTTAAGTGGGTGCTCATGATCTGAACTCTGGTCCTCATGTGTACAGTAAATGCTTTATTTACTGAGCCGTCTCTCTAGTTTTGAACACATTTTTATTGTTCATTTCATTCCGATAGGCCAGTCTACTGTTCAGAGGCTGTGTGATCTTTTAAATGAGTTATGATCTTTTTTGTTTGTTTGTTTTTGTTTTCGAGACAGGGTTTCTCTGTGTAGCCTTGGCTGTCCTGGATCTTGCTCTGTAGACCAGGCTGGCCTTGAACTCAGAGATACATCTGGTTCTGCCTCCCGAGTGCTGGGATCAAAGGCATGTGCCACCACTGCCTGGAGTTAGAATCTTAAGACTTACAGGGGGGAGGTGAGGTTAGTGTTCGTCGGAAGTTAGGTATGGATCTAAAGGAACAACGTGAAGGAGTCTGCCTGTGAGATTGTGCTGATGTCGGTGGTGGGAACAAAAGTGATGGGATGAAATCACAAACACACACACACACACACACACACAATTTCTATATAATTGGTAAGCTGAATAAAAAGTATGAATTGCACCATTGGCAGTTTCCTGGTTTGCTTTATTCTCTGATTAAGTTGTGTTCTTCAGGAAAGGGTGAATGAAACATGCATGGGATCTCCCTGTGTATTTCTTTTAAGTCAATGATGCATAAAATTTATGTATCTTAATTTTATATATGTATATATATACATATATATATTGTGTGGGGGGTGAGATAGAGATAGATAGATAGATAGATAGATAGATAGATAGATAGATAGATAGATAGAGAAAGAGAGAGAGAGAGAGAGAACCTCACAAGTGGAGATCAGAGGCCAACTTTTAGGAGTTGATTTTCTCCCTCCACTGTGGGTTCTAGGTATCCAACTCAGGTTAGGCTTGCTTGCCCAGCTGAGCCATCTTGCTGGCCCTAATCAGTGATTTCAAAGCAGCAAGATTAAAAAACAAACTTACTATTTCCTTATTGTATTTTTAAAATCCTTAATTCATAGGCGCCATCTTTTTCAATATATACAGAGTGTATTTTTGTAGTCCTAAGAAATCATGATACCCTTCTTGTGCTTTGGGGCCTTGGCACCCGACAGCGCTTTTTAATAAACAAGTTATGCATTTATGGTGCCTTCCTTAACTCTCATCTCCGTGTCTATGCTTAAAAAGCCAATGAGTTCCTGGGATACTGCTGCCCACTCAGAAGAAAGCGCCTGTACCTGAAGTTACTCATTGTCTCTGCTTTGCCCTGGGGTGATTTTTATGCAAATGCTTCCCCTCTGACGACAGGTGCAGTAGCTCAATAGCAGTCCCTCTCCTCACTCTCCTCAGGGTGCTGAGAGCCCTACAGAAGGCTAAGGGCTCCCCGTGGACCGCCAAGAATGTTCCCATATCCTGAGAGATCTAGGGTGGTTTAGCTAGGCATTTGGTACATAAAACCAGAGAACATAACTGAACAGATTCTTAAAACAACAACGGATATGGTTTCTGTGTAGGACAAGTTCCTTAGAAGTCAGGCCAGAAGTGCAAGGCAAAGGTGCCCAGCAGGGCTAGGGTGTGAGAGGCCCTGAATTCCACCCTCAGCTCCAGGAAGAGGGGATGCCCAGCAATCCCCGAGTGTTCCTTTAGGGAAACTGTGGGTTAATGTGATTCAGAGCAGCTCAATCTGTAGTCGCTCCTTACAGTTCATCTGAATTCTATTTTGTAACAGTTTTCTTTAAAAAGTAACCAAGGGCATGAAACAACAACAAAACAAAACAAAACAAAACAAAACAAAAAAACAAAAAAAAAACCCCACACAAACGAAAACAACAACAAAAACCCACGCCAAACCCTTTGTTCTCTGCTCTGTCACATGAACATAGATGATGAGTTCTGAATGACTGAGAAGTACATGCAGCCCCCTGCAAGTAGGTTTATATCCTGATGCTCAGAGATGCACCTAGGGGTAGGGCATGCCATTTTATACAAAGATGATGTGTCCACTTTTGAGTGACAAATTTTCAGAATATTTTGAAATATTGAAGGCTAGGTTATTTTAAAACACGATTTCCCCCTTTGCAGACTAAAGCTTTTGATCCTTGTAAAGTACCAAACATTAAGTTTTAATGAGGATATTAGGAGCTAAGCATCTATATTTCTGTTTATTAACATCAAGGTAAGAAAAATTTAAGTGAAATTTTATTTTAAAGAGTGCCAAAAATTATTTTTCCACTTAACTTACAGCAATATGTTACACAAGTGGTTTATGATCCGTGAAGTGAGAATTGCATTTGTGCATTTGGGTTTACTTAGCCACATTCTCTCTCTCTCTCTCTCTCTCTCTCTCTCTCTCTCTCTCTCTCTCTCTCTCTCTCTCTCTCTCTCTCTCTCCAGGGTTTCTCTGTGTAACAGCTCTGGCTGTCCTGGAACTCACTCTATAGACCAGGCTGGCCTTAAACTCACAGAGATCCCCTTGCCTCTGCCTCCTTGAGTGCTGGGATTAAACGTGTAGGCCACCACTGCCCGGCTATATTATCTCTTTATGTGGCGATAAATCCACATAAAGGCCAGTTATCACATTGGCCCTTAAACTTGGGATCTGTTCTGGTTCAGACTGCTGAATCCTGGAATTATAGGCACTTACCATCACACTCAGAGCTGGTGTTCTTTCTCTCTCTCTTTCAAAATGTAAATGTAGGACTGGAGAGAGAACTCAGTGGCTAAGAACCCCGTCTGCTCTTCCAGAGGACCTGAGTTCAATTCCTAGTACCCATCTGGCCTTTTACAAATGTCCATAACATCAGTTCTGGGGGATCTACCACCTGCCTTCTTTTGGCCTCCAAGGGCAATGCATACACATAATGTCTCTTACATGCAAGCACATCACCCACATAAGTAAGGAGAATGGGGACAGGTAAGGTGGATCAGTGGGTAAAAATGTTTGTTTCCATGCTCATTGAGTTCAACCCCTAGAACCTGCTTAGTGGAAGGAGGGAATCAGCTCTTTGAAGTTGCCCTCTGATCTCTACCCGTGCAGCTTAGCACAGGTGCATACACATGCACATAATAAACAAGTGTAGCTTAAGATCAATAGATAGTTAAAAAGAGAAGTGTAAAGGTTTAAAAGCGGTTGGAAAGTTCTTTGTTTCTGTGACTCTACAATCAAGAACCCAGCGATCCTGTATGGTGCCGATGGATACGTCGTCTCTTGCTGGAGGTGTTGCTGACTTGAATGGAGCGCACACAGGCTCTGTTGCTTCCTTGTGCTTGGTTCCCACGAGGATCTCTCGGAACTGACTGATGAGAAAGACGTGCAGAAGGCACTGGAAACTTCACTTTCTGGTCCCTTCACAGATCCTCACCTGACCCAACCCAGAGGCCCTCCCTTGACATCAGATTGGACCCAGCTGACCGTTGTCATTTGATAACCTCAAGGCATTCAGTGAGAAACTCGAGGTTTCTCAAGTGTCTAGGTTACACTGTTGGGTAGATAAGCCAATTCTCATTTCCCAAGCACCACGATTCCTGAATATGTTATCGAAGGAAAAAAAAATTGCTCCAGGTTTAGATTAACATAAAATACTATACTGTTTAGAATTTGTCTTGAAAAAGCATAAAATTCATACAGTTTCACATCTTAGACTGTTTGTTTCTGAGGCAATACTCCATGCTGAAATAGTGGCAGACGTATCTTGGCTTTACAGCTGAAGGTGGCCACAGACTCCAGGTGATTTACTGTTGATCCAAGAGGAAACTGGAGGGAAAGCCAGGCCCTGAGCTCAGGGCTTAGATTCCTCCTCCCCAGGCAATGGTTGAGAGCACAGGACTGACCTGAATTAAAAAGAAATGTATATCCAGTCATTGACTGTAATTTCATCTTCGCTGTGCTGCAGGGGGTGTAGGTACAGTTCAGCCACCTGACTACAGAGAGGGAGCAGAAAACAGGCAGGCATCCTTTTCGTCTGGTGGGCAGATTAGTCGCATGATCACAGTGGAGAGAGGGCCCATGTTCTGTTTGTTTTCTGGAGACGCTTAGAGACCTTTTAGGAGCACAGAAGATAATTTTACATGCATCAGCCATTGGGAATTTCAGCAAGATTTGGACTAAGGAGAGCAGGCAGATGGTACCACTAAAGTATGAGCAACCCTCAGGGCAGTGCTTCTCATCCATAATCAGTATTTTGTAGTATCTTGGGCTGCAGAGATGGCTCAGAGGTTAAAAGCACTAGCTGCTCTTTTAGAGGTCCTGAGTTCAATTCCCAGCAACCACATGGTGGCTCATAACCACCTAGAATGAGATCTGGCGCCCTCTTCTGGCATGCAGGTATATATGTAGGCAGAACACTATATACATAATAAATAAATAAATAAATAAATAAATAAATAAATAAATAAATAAATAAATCTTAAAAAAATATTTTGTAGTATCTTTTCTGTCCACAGTTTGGACTGTAATAAGTGGTTACAAAGAGGAATGTCAATGTTTCAGTGGTGGGGATTAAACTCAGGGCTACATGCCTGCTCCACCTCTGAGCTACACAGTAGCCATCTGAAATGGGATTTTCCTGGGTGATGTAAGGTGTCTGTACCTTCAGTTTAGAACCCGTAGTCCACTGCCCTAACTCTAAGGTAAGGAAAAGGGAAAGCCAAGTCCTTTACAGCTTCTCGTAGTTCATTGTTCAGATGAAACCATGCTAGCTAGAGAGTGTAATCAGTTCTTTAGGGACTCACATGGATGTGTAATTAGCACCATGAAAATGCCGTATGCTGTGCCGCAGTCCGTGATGGAGTTTTCACATGTAATGAAAGTGCCTGAGAAAATTCTAAGCTCAGCCAGCAAAATTATTTTTCTAGTCAGTGTATTCCTGAAAATTTTGATGTTCATTAAAGGCAATGACAAATGCTATGTTTAATGAAACAAAAATGTGCTAATATGGAAACTGTTGAACATTTTTGGTGTGTGTGTGTGTGCCTGTGTGTGTGTGTCTATGTGTATGTGTGTGTGTGTGTGTGTGTGTGTGTGTGTGTGTGTGCCTGTGTGTGTGTGTCTATGTGTGTGTGTGTGTGTTTTACAGGGGAGGGGGGAAGGGAAGGAGGGCAACCTTGAGTGTTGCTCCTCAGGTACCATCCACTTTGGTTTTTGAGACAGAGTCTTCTACTGGCCTGGAACTTGCCATGTAGCCCGGGGTTGGCTGGCTCGTGAGCCCCATAGATCTGCATGCTTCTGCCTTTCAGGCGCTGGGATTACAAGGTGGCAGCATCATACCTGACTCTTTTTATGTAGTTCTGGGGATCAACTTCAGGTCCTCAGGCACTTTACAGGCACCCAATCCCCAATTTTACAAAAGTGGCAGTCAGCCTGGCAGTGGTGGCGCACGCCTTTCATCCCAGCACTCAGGAGGCAGAGGCCAGTGGATCTCTGTGAGTTCGAGGTCAGCCTGGTCTGCAGAGTGAGATGCAGGAAAGGCGCAAAGCTACACAGAGAAACCCTGTCTCGAAAAACCAAACCCCGCCTCCTCCCCCCCAAAAAACCAAACAAAAACAAAAACAAAAACAAAAACAAAACAAAAAAAACCCCAAGAAAACAAAAGTGGCTGTAACAATGTTACTATCCCAACAGTATCCTTGCTGCCTGGGATTTGTCACCTGATCATTGTAACAACTCCAAATGCCCACACTTTTCCAGGATGCCTGCCAGGGAGGGACATCACTCCCGGGAACCCATGTTCATGTCTTACTACACTGTGGAGACTTGCTTTTCAAAAGTGGGATCTTACCACCTGATGTCTCCTTAGCTCATGGGGTGGAGAAAGTGAGGAGTGGGGTGTTGAGGGGGAGAAGTCTGTACTCTGGGAATTTGGACAAAGGCTCCAGGGAGTCTTTTGAAGATGTTTTGCCTTTAATTCATAAATGTGAAGACACTGTGGGATGAGAAACAAGAACTCACTTGTCCCTTTTCATTTCCTCTGTGTGGCCCTCATGTTTTCCATGGTCTTGAGGACCGTGGTGAACGCTTTTGTGAAAGGATCGTTCTTGGAATTTCTCTTGGAACACCCAGCCATTCGATATTATTGACCTTACCTCTTGGCAACCACTGTGTTTTGGCCATCACAGGGGAACCGGTCACTGGGAACTGGGTGACTCGGGGACTTATCTGCCTGTTAATGACTAATGTGTGGCGGCAGTCGAGGAGGGACAGAAATGGCCTTTGCATAATTTGACAGCGGTGGTTTGTTCCAATATTATCCCCAATAATGTTATTTGTGTTGCATTTCCAAGACTGTAATTCTGAACACGCTCCTGAGAATGTCACTCTCTGCATGGCCTGCCCCTAACCCTGCTGTAAAACCTTGTTTGCCCAGGTAGCCTGTCTCTTGGCTTCATTTGGCTGGATTAGGTTAAACACCAACCCTCAATGGCAGAGTGTCCTCCTAGGAACCTGGGGAAGGGAAGGAGAGAGGGAGGGAGGGACAGAGAGAGAGAGAGAGAGAGACAGACAGACAGACAGACAGACAGAGACAGAGAGACAGAGACAGACAGAGACAGAGAGAGGGAGGATATAAGAATATGAGAATGGCAGGTCCTGTTGAGTAGCAGAATTGAATGCTGGGATCACAGATGTGCCAGGACAGCTGCCTTTTCTACACTGGTTCTGGGGATCGAACTCAGGTCCATTTGTTGGCCAGGCAAGCCCTTTGCCCCCTGAACTACCCCCAGCCTCAGAAATGGTCTTCTTTAAACTTGATTAGCTCTGTAAAGAGCCTATGGGTTCCACCCCGCCCTCCTGTCTTTCTCTTAAGTTGGGGAATGTAGTTCAGTTCATAAGAATTCGAGCAGGCCCCCCTTCTCGCTATGTGGACTGTGGGTCACAGGAGGATGCTCTGCAGAGGGAGAAAGGGCAACATTTGATGGATTCATTCTTGATTTGTCGCCTCCAGGATTTCCTGGAGGTCACTTGAGGTCTGTTGGGGTCAGTTGTGTGCCGGATCTTGAATTCTGCGAGCGTTCCTTTGTCTAACTCGGGGGCTGTTCAGCTGAGGAATTGCTGATGGAGAGTGAGATTGTGGCAGGTACCGTGTCCACTGCTCTCTTGTGATCGGATGCCGTCCTTGGTTAGAGGGCCCGGAGGAGAGAAGAAGCCCATCATCACAGCATCGTAAGAAGATTCAGGGCAAGGCGGGATGGAGCCCATGCAGTCCTGGTCTCTTTCCAAATACCTGTTACCACCCAAGTGTCTCCTTTGGTTAGTTGTCGTGATGATATAGGTTCAAGAGATCCAAAGAAAACGTGAGAATGAGGCGTGCGTGTTGGCTCTCAGCTTTCTTTCGCACAGAAGGCTTGTTTGTGTTGGAGGGAAGACCGTGTGTTCTAATTGGACATGCTGAGATTGAGGGTCTTGGTGAGGCTGGCTCTAGTGATTGGAAAACAGGTACCAGGGGCATGCTTGGAGAGTCACTGTGTTACAGTGATAGACGATATATATGCTGACTGGAAAATACACCAGAGAGCAAAAGAGAACCATAAAAAAGGTCATTCGTGAATATCATCTCTCTTCCTCTCTTCCTCTCTTCTCCTCTCTCTCTCTCTCCCTCTCTTTCCCTCTCTCTCTCTTTCTCTCTCTCTTCCTGTAAGTGTATGTATATGTATCTTGTATGCACATGTATATGTATGCAGATGCACACATCTGTCTGGTCGAGCATGTGGAGGTCAGGGGCGGACGTTGGTTGTCTTTTCTGTCCCTCACCACTTTATTCCTGTGAGACAGGATCTTTCACTGAACCTAGCACTTGGCTCGAGCCAGCAAGCCCAACCGTCCTCCCATCTCGAGCTCTACCCACAGCAGCACTTGTGTTAGAGACATGTGACCAGGAGGCCTGGTCATTTGGACATGGGTCCTGAGTGTTGGACCTCAGGTCCTCAGGCTTGCCCAGCAAGTGATCTTACTCATGGAGCCATCTTTCCAGCCCCGGAATGCCGCCTTTTGATGGGTGATCAGACAAAGGGGATCAGCAAGAAAGAGGAAGGCAGAGATGCAGCCGTCCTTTGTGGCTAGTAGGTTTAAACAAACCAAACATGTTGTTGGCATAACGAAAAGTTGAGCTGTGTAGGGTCCCCCGTCCCCCCCCCAGACAGGGTTTCTCTGTGTAGTTTTGGTGCCTGTCCTGGATCTCACTCTGTAGCCCAGGCTGGCCTCGAACTCACAGAGAGATCCGCCTGCCTCTGCCTCCTGAGTGCTGGGATTAAAGGTGTGCGCCGCCGCCCAGGAAGTTGTGTAGTTTTAAAGCTGTGAGCTGAGTCAAGAACTGTGCCGGGAACGTGGAGGTAACAGTTGTAAATGGTCCTTGCAAGACTGTGAGAAAAGAGAATGATTGAAAAGAGAAGTGATATCCCCACAGGAGGGGATGTCCACGTTTCTCACTGTATGTGATAGGCAGCGTTCATAGGTCATGCTTTATGCCCAGCACTGTCCACATGCTCTGTGGATGCTGTTTGTTGGCTCCTTCCTTGAACTGTGTATCTTTTTTTGTTTTTTGAGATTTTTTTTCAAGACAGGGTTTCTCTGTATAACAGTCTTGGCTGTCCTGGAAATGGCTTCGCAGACCAGGGTGGCCTCGAACTCACAGAGATCCGCCTGCCTCTGTCTCTTAAGTGCTGGCATTAAAGGTGTGCACCACCACCGCCCAGCAAGCCTGTGACTCTTAAGAGAGACGAGTTCTCAGATCTTTCTGTGAATCTAAATCCATGCAGCTTGCCCACAGTCAGTGCAGTGAAACGTTCAGGTCTGTCTGAATCTGAAGCACCCTGCCTCACGCCCGCCTCCCTGAAAGGTCTCTGGATGATAGAATGAATTCAAAGCATCGTTAACTACAGTAAGGAGAAGAAAGTGCAGGAACAGAGTGCAGGCCGGATCCTGCATTTGAAAAGTCTGTTTGCCAAGGAGTCTGCATTAGTGAATTAAGTGAGTGTTAATAGGTTAAAAAGAATTGTAACTGTCTATAAGGGGGACAGAAGTCTTATTTATGATGGAAGGAAATTGATCTAGGGTTAGATGTGGACCAGGAATGAGTAGAAACTTAACCCACAGGACGGCAGGAAAAGAGAGCCAAGAGAAGCCAGATGGCAGTTTCTATGAAGGTCACTGAAGTTTCGTCAGTACTATGGCAAAAACAGTTAACTTGCTGAGAGCTGAGTACAGAAATCCAAGAGCAAGAGAAGCTTGAAACCATAGTGATGTGAATGTCAAAGGTCAGTCCAGGAAGAGAGGAGACCCCCTCCCTGTCCAGAGAGAAAGTATGCAAAGAGATGAGAAAGAACTCCATCGTTGTTGACTCTATTGAATTCTACTTAGTTTTCTATCGGGTAGCACTGATACACTTCTCATTTTGTAAAGCCAAACCACGCAGGTTGCAAATTTCAAACTTGCGTGGCATTTATGAGGGTGGAGCCTGTTAGCCTGTAACCCCCCTCCCCCCCACCACCCCCCCCCCCCCGCCCCCTTCCAGCTTTCCCGACTCTAGCCTTGGTAGCTCAAACTATTTGTTGTCTTAACTTTATCGAATGTCCTGGGTATTTCCCACTCTACCTGGCACACAGTGGTCTTTAATAAACACATATCCACCTTGTATGTTTTTTCTTTTCCATGCAATGCCAGACAGTTAAGGCCTTCCGATGTAGATACCTCATCAATTCACTAGCTTGTCATCATAGATCCTTTGTTTCTACTACTGGAGTTGAAACTAAGAAATCTGGGGTTTATATTGATGATTTGAATGTTTAGAAATGGTGTATGTCAACTCCGCGGCTTTTGATGACAAAATTGGATTTCTGTTCGTTATCTAGTATTAAATACAGGATAACCTAGTGGCAAACCTAATAGATACTTTTTATTTGATATTAAGTGTGGCTTTGTCAAGTTGATATAAAATAATATGTTACATAGAAATACTGTTTTTTATTTTCTTGATCTTTTTGTTTCTTAGGGATGTACATGCACTCAGTTGTTTTTGCTTTACATAGATCCATTTAAAATTAAATCAAATTAAAATATATATGGGTGTTCTGCCTGAATGTTATGTCTGTGTACCATAGGCATGCCTGGTGTCTGTGGAGGCCAGAAGAGGGTGCTGGATACCTGAGACTGGAGTTACAGATAGTTGTGACCTGCTATGTGGGTGCTGGGAATTGAACCCAGGTTCTCTAGAAGAACAGCCAATGCTCTTAACTGCTAAGCCATTTCTCAGGCCACTTAAATAACCAGTTTTACAGTGAGTTGATTGGCTTGTTCCGTTTCTCCCACTGGTCATACTGCATCATTCACCTATGGATCTTGATGATGCACAGCTGTGAAACAGAAGTCAGAAGGTCAGTGTCCGCACTAAAGCAACTACATAAAATAGGAATGTCATCTGTGTAAGACCTGCTAGAGGTGAGACGTGATGATGTTCGTTTTGGTTTTGAATTAAAATTCTCGAGTAACCAGTAGCACAACTGAGGGTGGGCATGGTGGTCCATATCTGTAATCCCAGGCCTGGGAGGCTAAGAAAGGAAGACTGTGAGTTCGAGGTCAGCCTGAGCTAAACAGTAAGAACTTGTCTCAGAAGACCAAGAGTTGGCTATGCTGCTCTGTGAGAGAGTGCTTGCCTAGCATGTGCAAGGCCCTAGGATAAATCCTTAGCACCACACAGTCAAAAAACCCCTCCATCTGAAGGAGAAATTGTCTAATAATCATTTTTGATTAAATAAAACAGCTTAGACTGCCCAGTTTCCTTGTTCTTTATGGTCTATGATAGCTGATGAATACTTCAGAAGTGACATCAGCTATGTTTTATTCAGTAGATGCCAACACTTTTTTGCTCAGCTCAGTATTTTCATGGAAATAGGAAGAATGCTTGCTTGACATATGTGAAGCCCTGGGTTTGCTCCCCAGCACCACATGAACTAGACGTGGTGGTATGGCACTCTGGAGGTGGAGGCAGGAGGATCAGAAGTTCAAAGTTAACTAACGAGATTGTTTGGTAGACACACACACACACACACACACACACACACGCACACGCACACGCACACGCACACGCACACGCACACGCACATGCACACGAGAGAGAATAAATAAAAGGACTTTCTGGAAAAAATATTAAAAATTAAAAACTTCAAGGTCACCTTTGACTACATAACAAGTTCCAGACCAGCCAGAACTATGTGAGACCCTGTCACCAAACAATCAAAAAGTGACTGCAGTAGAAACAGTATTTTATGATTGTAAAGTGGTAATCTTTAGCATTTCAGATCGGCCTCTTAGGTTTCTAACAGGGCTCAGGCAAGGCAGGATGAATTCGCTGCTGTGCTACTGCTTCTAACTACTGTGCTGAAGGACTGTGTCATTTGAAGCCTTGAGGGGACCACCCGCCCCCATCCCCCAAGCCTCGGCTGAATGTGGGTGAGGAATGGATGGGAATTTCAAACTTAGCACAGCTTTGCTAACTTCCCGGGAACTGCTCTGCTGTTAACTGTGGCCAACAGCCTGCCGATGCCTTTGTGGTGCTGTGGATTCTTTCAAGGTCTTTGGTGATCTTGCCAAGCGGCATCACCCCTGAATAACTTGAAGCTTCTTGCTAAATGAAACACTTAGTTCCCTTACATAGTTTTGACTGTGTCACGACAGCTTGGCACCCCATTTCGCCCATCAGAATCATATTTTGATTTGTTCACATAATCCCTTCAGCCTATTTTTAGATTTTTTTTTAAAAAGTGCTTTCCATGTCCTGGCTGGAAAAGCCTTGATTTTCAGAAATTATTTCCAGATGACCCTGGGGGCCTCCCATTATACTTTAACAATAGCGGAGGCGTTGCGTTGTTTATTCTGACTGTCTGGTGCTGATGGTCAGGGAACCTTACATGCACACATCTGGAACAGCCCTAAGGGTGGCAATCTAAGCCCTTCATTATTACAGTTGCTGGCACAGAGAGCTCCCGGCTTATACCGCTGGCCAGGCAGGGAGAATCCAGACTCCCCGCCTTCTCCTTAAGCCTTCAGGGACTGTCCCTTCGGTACCAGACTGCCTGTTGGCATTCAGATCACTACCAAGGAAATGCCTTTCCGCTTGAGTTGTGTGGGGCCTGCAAAGGAAAAGACACTCTATCGTGGATGCTTTTTCTTTATGGCTTCTGAAGTTCGGTTTAGGACACCCCGTTTCTCTTGCCTCCTTAGATGTGAGGGGAAAAGATAGTGTTCAAAGAGAAGGGATCCAGAAGCACTGCCGTGCTAACAGTTAAGAGGAGAAAGTTAGGCTATATCGGAGCTCCCTCTGCCTGTCCATCATGGTTCCTTTCCCTTCTCCAGGGGGATTCATTTCCGCAATTGCAGTTATAGGATGTCAACGGCAGCCTAGAAATACCAAAGGAAAACTTCAAACTTTTCCCATTGCGCACTGCTCAGTAGTATGATGTCATCTGATACTATGGCGTTGTGTTCCTGCTGTAACACACTGGTCTGTTTGTCCAGTGTATCTACACCTTAGATTCTTCCTTCTTGTCAATCACTTATAGACACTCTGGTTATCAGTGTGATTGTTGCGTATTGCTTGTATTTCAGCCACTTTTGTTTTACTCAAGAATGGCTCCAAAGTGCTGGAATATTGATGCTGATACTGTGGATATAAGAATGAAACTATAGGGCTGGAGAGATACTGTGGCTCAGCAGTTAAGAGCACTGACAGTTCTTCCAGAGGTTCTGAGTTCAATTCCCAGCAACCACATGGTGGCTCACTACCACCTGTAATGAGATCTGGCGCCCTCTTCTGGCCCGCGGGGACATATGCAGACAGAACACTGTACACATAATAAATAAATATTAAAAAAAGAATGAAACTATAAAGTGATTCTCTTCAGTGAGGTGATCCAATGCAATATTTTTAGAAAGAGGAGGAGAAAAAGATCACCTCATATAACCATCATTGCAATAAACTTTTTTTCCCCTCTTCTTACTGTAGACATTATAGTTGCCCCTTATCACTTTTGACCTATTACTGGGCATCATTTATGAATTAAACTTTGTCATAGGTATGAACGTATAAGACAATGCATGGGTTAAGTACTGTCTGTGGTTTCAGAGAGCCACTGACCCTCTGGGAGGCTGTCCACGGAGGCTGAGTGTGACTGCAGTATATAGAGCCTGTGACACACACATGGAAAGACGGAGCCAGGAATAGCCAAGAGCTGTACCAGACTCTGGGCCCCTCGCGTTCAGCTTTCTAATCAGGACAGGTTTCCCCCTTCCCTAACAATCTCTCACCTCTGCCTGTGTCTTTGTGCTGGACCATTTTCTCTCTTCACGGATAGCCACGTCTTGTGAAGATGAAAACATCTGCATGGGAGGAAGTTCTTTTATAATCTAGCCCAGCTCTTCCTATTGCGTGGAAGCTGATTCTTGAAACTTTAAGCATTTTTAAAATTTTAACAATTCCCTTCGTTTTGTGCCAGCCCAGTCTTTCTGACACACGCTGTGCCGAAAGTGCGCACGTAAAACGGCTTCAGCAGTTGTTTAGCGAGCAGCTGGTTTCCAAACTTAGAGTTGACTGACTTACAAGACCCACAGCAGCCTTCATCCTGTGTTGCGCCTCGCACAATAGTGTTGGTGTTGGCGCAGCGGGCGACTTTTTACTTTGTGAAAAAGTCTTAACTATAAGTTTTAACTATGTACGTTGACATCCCAAGGCCCAGGAAACGTGGAACTGTTTGTTAGGTGGGGCTTGGGGAGGAGGCACCGGGATTTAGCTCAGGTGTAGCTAGCAGCCACCTAGTGGCAGGTCCTCTGATCTCTCATTCTCTGGGAAAGGCCACCTGTGAGTGACAGGGGTCGTCTAGCAGCTTGGGGACTCTCTGTGTAGCACTTTCCTTGTTAGTGGGCTCAATGGCTGTCCATGCCCTATCGATTATGTGTCTATTGTCTCGATATTCCGGGGAAGCAGAAGGGTTTTCATCTTCGGCTGCTGTTCCTTAGGATTCTGTGCAGTTGGCACGGAGCCCACACACCTGTAGATTCCAAAGCTCCTGAGGTACACACAGCCATGGTTCAGAAATACCAACCCCGACCAGGGCAACGCACTCAGAACAGGTAAGGAGGGATGCTTTTACTCAGAACCGGGGAGTGTGAGAAGTCCAGGGAAACTGGTATCCCCCTTGGCAGTGGAGAGTAAGGCTGTCAGGGATTTGGCTCTCCTCAGCTGCATTCTCCTTAGATGCTTTCATAGTCTCACAGCTAGCCCTGAAAGAGCTGTGAATGGAAACCTGATTGTTCCGTGCCATGAACGACCAAACAAACCCACTGTTTAGAGAAGTCTTCCCCCCCCCCTCCTCTCTTGCCTGGAGTCCCCGCTCCCTCCACCCCCAATAATTAATGTGATCAAATATCCCCCGCATCTTTAGAAATCCACGGCGCGATCAGCATATCAAAGGGTGGGAAGGCCCTGTGCTCGGAGGAGGCCAGCAATCCTTAGAAAACTTTCTCGGAGGTAAATACTACTTATTTGCATAGGAAGAGACTTTCTCCCTTTACCTACAGCCGAGCAGTTCCCGCTTCCCACCCGGTCTGGTAGAAGATTGGCCGATTCACTTTTGGATTCAGTAATTTCCTGAAGGTTAATTCTCAGCAGCTGAAGGTCCGCTCAAACGCCCCTTTGAAGTTGGACTGAATTAACGAATAGAGGTCTTGGCAGTTTACTAATTCATAGCTGTACCCCTCTCCTTTCTTTGTGTGGCTAAATACTATAATCTTTGACCCGAAAGGCAGAGCCCTACCAACAAGTAAATATTTAAAAGGCCCCATGAAGTATAATGCCTGTGAGTTTGCGCCTGGAAAGCCTGTCCGCCGGATCAAAAGGAATGACTCACTTCTCATCTGCTAATGAAAGTGAGGTGGCTGCTTTACAGTAGGTTTGAAAAGGAAATCCTTTTAAAGTGCTAAGGGTCGGCGTTCTCTTTATTTTTAGGTTTAGCTAGCCACCGATGTGTGATGTAGCGTGGTTAAGTATTCAGTGTGACCGAGTTTGCGCTATTGTGAATGAATGAACTCTGTGCCCCCAAGGACTACTTGGAACCCTGAGAGGAAGTGGAAGGGTGACTCACAGATGTACTTGAACTGTGTGTCCAGGTGTGTGTGTGTGTGTGTGTGTGTGTGTGTGTGTGTGTGTGTGTGTGTGTGGCGGGTGGGTGCTGATGGGGTGTGCTAACTTCAGAGCGAGCTCTGAACCCTGGTTGAAAGAAAGAGCCGGGACTGGAGTCAGGAGAGGGCTCCTGGGCGTACATGCTACGGGCCACCTCCGAGGACAATGGCACAGCGCCTTCTGTGCATAATGTCAGGTGTGCATCACCTCTCAGGAGGATTGCCATCGTCTTCAAGGCTCAGCTAGTGTGGATGGCACTCACTGGGTAGGTGTGTTTGTTCTAACAACCTTCAGATGAGATTCCGCTAGACATCTGGTACACGGAACCTCAGTTTTAAAAATTTGAACCGAGCTGCTTCAATAGAGGGATTTGGCTCGGGAAGCCCATAAGAGAAGGCAAGGAAGAAGCCCATTGCCATTGATAGGAATGGTGTGGGCGGTTGGTGGTCTGTGGCTGTGGCACTTGCCGTGGAGCACGCTGCCCCGTGGCGGTGGTTTTGGAGGCAGCCTCATGATTGTCCTGGGAACTCTGAAATTTCTCCACAACTCTCAGAAACTGGAAACAGCTCCTTGCTACCTTGTTTAACATGCCATAGTGTATTTAGAAACATGTTTGGACCAGCCTGTTAATATGTATCCGTGTTTGCCTTAGAAGCAGTTAACTGCCCGCTTGCCGCCGCCTTCCAATGTTTAGCCCTGGCTACAGAGTTTTTAATGGTTTGTTTGTATTAAGGGGACCAACCCTCAAGTCCTGGGATTTTCATTCCGTTATTTTCTTTCACTCAGAGGCTAGATTGACAGATGTTTTGAAATGTCAGCATTAGGCCTGTTAGAAGTTACTTATGTAAATGTTTAAAAAGGTGTGGTCATCTGGTTTAGTTTCAAGACAGTGTGTGTCTCATGGGTTTGCATCTGCATCAGACTAGTTATGTAGCCAGTGGTGGCCCCTGGTCTGTGCCTGCCTGCACAGTGTTGGGATTGCAAGCAAACACCACTCAGCCTGCTTTTGGTCCTGTTTATGTGGTGCTGGGGGCTGAATCCAGGGCTTTGTGCATGCTGCCCGAGAACACTATCAACTGCCCCACACCCCCAGCTTACTTTAAGTTTTGAACCGTGAGTTATGCTGTTTCCTTAAAGGTTATGTACAATTTTTAAAAAATTTCTTATGAGAATACTTACGCCAAAAAATAAATGTTATCTAGAGATGAGACTAAATAATTAAATATTGCTTCTTGGCTTATTTGAAAGTTTGCATAATTTTATCTCTTTGTTCATTCACCTTAAGCCTACAGTGTGGTGTTATCTGCCGGTGCTTTTTATCCTTGGAGATCTGGTACTAATGGTCCCTTACCTATTCGTTTGGTTGATTATAGTCTGCAAATTCTCAGAAAGATACGTCTGAAAATGGCAGCGATTTCTCTGGACAGGGATCACCTCTCAGAGTTTTGTGTGGTTGACGCCTCTCCCACAAGGTGGCGCTGTTGCTGTGCTTCAGAGAGGCCTGCCTGGGCTGCCGCTGTCCGGGAACAGAAAAGTTGACATCCAGGTCTACCTCTGCCTAATTTAAATATTTGTCATGTCTGTCACTCTGTGTTATCCCAGCATGTTTCTAAAAGGGGAAAGGGAAACACTGGACTCTTTCTTCCCGTGTTAGCCGATGAGCGTTTATTGTGAACTCACAAAGTTAAAATTTGCTCATCCCCGGAATAAGGAGAAGGAGGCTGCAAGGGACTGGATACTAAGAAACCAGGCAAGCCCAGGGACTCCTTGGGAGGATCGGGAGACGACAGGAGAAACGAGGGGTCCTGAGTTGTGGTATGGGTGAGATCTGTGGTCTCGAAGCAGGGTTTGACAGGATCGGAGCTGAGCACCAGCTGCTGGGGAGCAGAGGTGGAGTGGGATAGAGAGTGGGCCCAGCACTTTCCTGAGTGGAAGAAGGGAGGGCAGAGGCAAGACTCTCTCACCTTTGTTCAAGGGAGCTTAGGGGTCCTGGAGAATGAAGAACGAGGAACGTTATCTTTTTGTCCTTTGGTATAAACACACACACACACACACACACACACACACACACACACAGAGAGAGAGAGAGAGAGAGAGAGAGAGAGAGAGAGAGAGAGACCAGAGAGACAGAGACAGAGACACAGGGAGAGAGAGAGAGAGAGGTCGGCAGAGCTCGCCTCTTCTTTCCCTTTGTAAGGGACCTGGAAACTGGAGAAACAGTGAACGCCCCGCCCGCTACAGGCATAAGGAGGTGGAGGCAGAGCCGGTACCGATTACAGACAGAGGCACACTTGAGGACGGATGAGCGGGAGAGCTGAGTGGGGAGACTGTGAGCAGGAGGGACCAGGGAGAAATGAAAATGGATAGAGATCATGAGGTCGAAACCACCCAGTGGTGAGCAAATGCTTTCACACTTTGAGGAGGGGGAAGGGGAGGGGGAGTGGGAGGGGGAGAAGGAGGAGGAGGAGACAGAAGAGAGGGAATTGGGCCCAGGGAGGTTTTACGTAGGAGTGTGTCAGTGCAGAAACTGCCACGGGTCATTTGGCTAAACCTGAAGCCTCTTGTGTGGGACTAGCAGGGAGGGGGCGGTCAGTCCCTGCTGAACTACATACGTTATCCTCACGGTGAGCGTGTCCTGGAAGGCAGCTTCCTCTCTGTGGCAGGTTATTGAATGTCCATATTCTGACCACACGAAGAATGTTGCATGCCCTCCAGGCAGTGCATGAGCCAGCTGCCCTCACGTGTATGTGATACGACCCCCAGGTACTCTCAGGTCCTTCTTCCAGAGGTTCTACACATCTGGAGTGGAGCCCAGGGGTCTGAATTTAAGTACTCCCAGAGGTCACCTGGGACCAGGCCCAGTTGAGAAGCACTCTTTGAAAGGAGTAATTCCTGGAATATCACTCTTTGGTGTGTGTATGTGTGTGTGTGCTTATATCAAAGGACAAAAAGATAACGTTCCTCATTCCTCAGGACCCATTTACTTTGTGATTTTCTTTTCCCTTGAGGGAGGCAGGGTCTTCTACTGGCCTGGAACTAGTAGCCTAAGCTAAGCTGACTGGCTGCCTAGCGAACCTTGGGGATGGATCCTCCCGTCTCAGGCCCATGCCACCTTTCCTTGTCTTTTTTTGTCCTGCCCATTTGTGTTTTTAATTTTACATTGCTTTGTTTTGAATTTTATGTGTGTGGGTATTTTGCCTGTATGAATGTCTATGCACCATGTTGTTGCATGCCTGGTGTCTGCGGAGGCCCAGAAGAGAGCATCAGACCCCTCCCTGGAACTGATGTGATTGACAGCCATGAGCCACCTTGTAGGTCGGGGGATTCAAACCAGGGTTCTCTGGAGGGACAGACAGCCTGTGCTCTTGACCACTGAGCCATCTTTCCAGCTTCTGTTCTGTCCCTTTATCTTTCATCCATGCTGTGTCCAAAGTGCAACAGAACTCTGCTGAATTTTATCCCTTGAGCTGTTGAAATGGATGGCCCCCCCCCCATTCCGAACTCAGTCCTGGGCAGTGTTGAGTTAGAATAATCCTTCCTTGTGACACCCCCGCCCCCTGCCCCCCAGTTCTCTTCCCCTGCAGGTGACCTTATTGAGGGCTTTACTAAAGGTCATCTACAGCGAGGCAAATCATGTTTTGAGGCGTGCTCCCCGTGGAAGGCAGGATTTCAAACAAGATTTTTCGGTAGACTGTAGGTGAGGTAAGAAGACTTTGCTGATAGCGCCAACGGCTCTGAGTCGATGTCTACACGCAACGCTGCAAACCTGACAGTTAATTTTCTCTTCTTTAGAACTTTTTTTTTTCCTAGCCCATGTGTTAAGATTTAGTAAGAACAACATATTTTAAGGGATCAGGTTTCTGTGTTAATCTCAGGAGGAATGCTTTTTTTTTTTTTTAATTATTATGTATACAGTATTTTGCCTACATGCATGTCTGTCCACCAGAAGAGGGCACCAGTTCTCATTATAGAGGATTGTGAGCCACCTTGTGGTTGCTGGGAATTGAACTCTGGACTTTTGGAGGAGCAGCCGATGCTTTTAACCTCTGAGCTATTATCTCTCCAGCTCCCAGGACACACACACACACACACACACACACACACACACACACACACACACACACACACGTATATCACGCCACCGGTCTGTTCTAGGGATACACGATTCTGCTGACTCAAAGGACGGTGCGTGAGATCCAGGTTCCATGCTTTTGGAGAGGTGTGATCTTGGAACACAGTTCTATTTCCTTGTTATTACTGTTAGTTCTGTCTGTGCCGGGTGTGTCTCAAGTTTGCCAGGGAGCGAAAATCTCTAAACATCTAATGGAGCAGCTGCTTGGCGCCAGGCCGTAGAAGGGTAAGCTACTTAGATGGGAACATCTGTGTAGCACGTGACCTGATGGTGGCTGTTTCCTCACCCGTAGGAGAATGAGGGGATTATCTCTGAGATCCTGTGGTCTCAAGCTTCTGTGACTGAACCATACTAGGCAGGATGTGTTTTAGTTTGCATGGTGCCTGTTGGAGGCACCGTCCACTTCCTTCTGGGTGGTCAGACCCAGGGACCTGTTGACCTTGGTCAGGTGTCCAGGAAGCTTCTTTAGAGGCGGAGTTCACGCTTTACATTGAGCTCTTTTTGTTTAAGTTTTTGTTTTACAGTACAGGGATGGAACTTGCAAATGCTGGACAAGTCCACCACCACTGTATTCCATCGCCAGCCCCTGCATTCGATGCATCTGAGACATTTTGACATATTAGCTAAGGTTAGGAACATGGCGGGTATTTTCACTCTTCGTCTTTTGCATATAACCCTTTGAAACCGACCCAGCATCTAGGTTAGCAGTTCAACTATGAACAAAAAGGAACCTCTTAAAAAACAGATTGATAGCCAGGCAGCGGTGGCGCACGCCTTTAATCCCAGCACTTGGGAGGCAGAGCCAGGCAGATCTCTGTGAGTTCGAGGCCAGCCTGGTCTACAGAGCGAGATCCAGGACAGGCATCAAAATTACACAGAGAAACCCTGTCTCGAAAAAACAAAACAAAACAAACACAAACAAACAAAAAACCAGATTGATAGTAAACGGGCATGAAAAGTATACTCCAGACACAGCCCAGGAGGGGCAACACTTTGAAAACATGAGAGCAAAACAAAAACTCCCAAACACATGATCTACTGAACAAGGATCCTTCATCAAGCATGGCTCCAATGTTCCACATCGTTGAGGATGTAGGCACCAATACATTTCAGCCAGGTCTGGTCCAGCTGGGTCTCTAGCCTTTGAGCGATGCCAGACTATCAGACATAGGGTCTGGTGCTGTCCTGGCACTCAAAATGGGCACCCATCCATCATCCTCTCTGCCTGCACCCCTCCCCCACCTTTAGTAGACTCCTGGATTAACACTGGATTACACTATTGATTTCTTTCCTGCGAGGCCGTCGCCTGGTTAAGAAAATCTGACTCTGATCTTTTCTGAGCCTTCCACGTAATCTCATTTTGTAGAGGAAGTCTCATCTGGCTTTGGCCAAATAATAGACTTACGTATTAATTTTTAAGCGACACTTAGTTGGCTCTTGAGTAATGTCATTTCCTTAAGCGACATCTGGCCTGATCCGCAGTGCACGCTGCACTGGACTGTAACTGCCTGTGTGCCGAAGCAGTGTTTCAGTTCTGAACCAAAGATTTGGTTGGGATCATTAACTTTCTTCCTTTCGAACTTACACTTAACCAGGTGTGTTTTTCTTAACAACTATAACCAATAATGCTAGGTATCTTGTAGAGTTAGCGGAACCAGAGGGACTGGTACCTATTATTGACAGTATTAGCTATATTTGTTTGCTTTATGAGGCAGGCTGTCAGTCAGGCTGTGTAGCCCAGACTGGCCTTTCATTCACGGCTCTCTTCTTGCCCCAGCCTCCTAAGTTCCAAGCTCCCAGTGATACCTGTCTTCCTCTTTTTTATTTATTTATTTATTTATTTATTTAAAGCTAAGCTGGTATTCCATAGTCTAGGTAGGGTAATGTAGCAGCATCCCTTTGCAGTTTTATTACATTTGGGGGGGGGGGGAGGTAGTAATTTCTCTTAATTTGCCAGAATTTCAGACTTTTCTGTAAACTGTTCATTGCTTCACATCATTTGGGGGAAGAGATATGTCTCCTAACAGCTAGGCAAGATGGCAAGCTTTGGAATTTAGAGTCTGTAGGTAGAACCCAGGTATTCATAGAGACACCTTTCCCTAACAGGTCTCTAGTGTCCGCCCGGATAACCACTCTTTACAGGCCTGATGTAATTGTATGCACTTAGCCTTAATGTCCTCTTTGTTGTCCACCAACCACATCTACTTAGAGTACTATGGGACCCCCTGCTGCCCGCTTCCCTTTGCTGCTGAAAATAACCTGCCAGCAGCCAGGGGCACTGTGGTGCCAGCATGCTCCCGTTAGCTTTCATAAGGGTGGAGAGATGAAGCCCTTGATGTCCAGTGTCCAGTGGTTCCGGAAGGGACAGGAGACCCACGTGGGTACAGTTGTGAGTCTCTATGGCTCTGTGTTCACTTGGGAGCTTTGGGAGACAGCACCATCCTTGTTCCTGAGTACACTCTTACCTGCCGTCGGTGGAGAGGACCCGGCGTTTGCTTTGTACAAGTCCTTCCTCAACATCCCCCCTCCCCCCCCAAGTTCCTCTTTGGATACACACATTCTTTTTGAGAGCGTGTCTTGGAGAGGCACAATCCAGTAACAGATGCTCTCTCCATTTAGTGTCTCCATTTTTGACCGTGGGGAGCAAATGTCGCCCGTGTCCTAAGTGCTCCTTAGGCCTTTCTGTTTTCTGCTCACGAGGCGAGTTGACCACTTTCAGGCTCTGACAGGTGTGGCTGCAAAGGGACAACCGAAGTAGTCAGTGTCAGGTTGGATCCTCGTTTCCGACACTCGGAGTTTTTGAAACTGGTTGGGCACGTTGCCAGCGTATGTGACTACAAAAATTGTTCTGTGAAGAGGAGAACTTCAGAACAACAACAACAACAACAAAAACATCAAAACCACAAGTTCCACAAGCAGGAAGCTCTTTCTATGTTCTTCATGTTATGTGTGTGTGTGTTTGGAGGGGGGGGGGTGGAGGGACAGGGGCTTCCCTTCACTTTCCCATGTTCTGTGGCTGAACTACTAATTGAGTTGATCGACTGCCGATTATCAGCAGAAAAGTCACTGAATTATGCATAGACATTCTGTATAAAATGAGACTCATGCAAGTGTCAGATGATTGCAGTTTAGGTAACCCGAACTGCAGAAAGGAAGCATTTGGGCTTTTGGAGGGGTGGTCGTGCTCCTCATGGAAGGGGCAGGAGCAGCTACTGGCGAGGATCGTGGTGGTGGTGGTGGTGGATAGATGCGTTCTCTCAATAGGCAAGGCTGTTTGGAGCAGCCCTTGTCCTGGTACACATTCTGAAATGCAGATTTCCTTTCTAGATACAAACCGCTTTGACACAAGGGCTGATTTTCAGAACTACTCCCATGTCAGCTCAAGTATGCCGAAGAGGTATATTTTGGAATTGGCATGTTCTCGTCTACCACATTTATATTTTAGGATGGCATGTCGTAATCCTCAGCCTTTCCATTTGCCCATTTTGGAATTTCTGTGCGCCCAAATTTCCATTTTAATTGAAAGTTGTTAAATTAAAAGCAAATGCTTAGAGACCAAGTGTGATTTTTATAGACATCACATGTGAGAGAAACAAACGCCATGCCTTTCAGCAAAGTTTAGGTATGTCCAACTGGGAAGTAGCCCTTTAGTTACCCAAATGATTTGTAGGGAGTGGATCAGGTGCATTGGTTCGTGAGAAGAATCAAGAAGAATGTGAGCCCTTAGTTGCAGAGTGGAAAGTTTCAGTTTAGAAAAATAACCTAACAAGTATCTGGGTGGTATAAATGCTGTTTATGAACCACAAGCAAATGAGTCAATACTACATCTCAGTAAACACACAGGTATGTAGAAAGTGCATGGAAAAACATGTTTGTGAATGATAGGCACCAAATTTGAAATATCTTTTCCACAGTGTAGTAGGGAAAAGGCAGGATGCTTATGTGTAGCACTTTATATTTTTTAAAAAGCTGAAGCAGGGGCTAGGAAAATAGCCCAGTTGGACTAGTACTTGCTAGGCAAGCTCAAGGACCTGAGTTTGGGCCCCAGAACTCAGCCCTAGTGCCGGAGAGGCAGAGAAATGTGGATTTCGGGGACTCACTAGGCAGCCAACCTCATCTATTCAGCAAACTTCAGGCCAAGGAGTGGCTGTTTCTTAAAAAATCAAGGCGGACAGCCAAGTCTCTGCTTTTGCCCGCTTTATGGACCCTGTTCCTCTGACTGGGTTGCCACATCCTTACTATGAGGGGATGTGCCTGGTCTCATTATAACCTGATTTGCCGTGTTTGGTTGATATTCCTGGGAGGCCTGCCCTTTTCTGAAGGGAAAGGAAAAGGAGTGGATCTGGGGGAGATGGGGGATTATGGGGGAGGGGCTGGGAGGAGAGGAGGGAGGGGAAACTGCAGTCAGGATGTAGTATGTGAGTGAGGGGGGGCACGGGGGGGGGGGGGATGACAGCCAAGATTGAACTCCGGCTCCTGTGAACATGCATACGTGTGTATGTGCACCCACAAAAACACGTACTCATGCACACACATGCACAAACTGAAATAGAGAAAAGTAAAGAAATATGGAAAACTAGAGCCGGGCGATGGTGGCGCACGCCTTTAATCCCAGCACTCGGGAGGCAGAGGCAGGCGGATCTTTGTGAGTTCAAGGCCAGCCTGGTCTACCGAGTGAGATCCAGGAAAGGCACAAAGCTACACAAAGAAATCCTATCTTGAATAACACACACACACACACACACACACACACACACACACACACAACTGTTAAGTATTAAATCTAGAATATTTATACTCTGTGTTTACCGTAAAACCTGTAGGAGATACAGAAACTAAAAATAAAACTAAAAATAAAACAGGATAACCAGCCATTATACCACATTCACTTGTACCATCTCCGATTTCTCAGATGTATTATTCCAGGCCGTTCTCCATTCACATAGCACCATGTCCCCATGTGTTCTTTACAGCGTGTGCATTTTCTGTAAACTTGTAAGTAGTGACTTCAACTCTGCCTGTTTACTTGAAATTGTGGTTTAACAGTTTAAAAGTCATGAGTTTGAAACCTTTACAAACTTGGACCCTATTGTGGAAGCCTGTTTAAAGGTGAGTTTCTAGATTGTGCTAAATAAGATGCAGATAGGTGGATTGTTTTTAGATAACCCTCTTGGCCATCTTCTTCCATAATCTCAAGTGATCTGTCACAGGTGTCTGGAATACAGTGTAACATGTTCTGGCCACATAGAAGTTTAAGTATTGATGGGCAGAAAGGAGTTTTTTTTGTAACAAGTATTTTAACTAGATTGCACCGTGAATACACAGTAACATAGGCAATTTAAAATGTCTCTAATTACAATGGGGCTTCTCATGAAAATGTTCATGTTTGACTTTTTTTCAGAGAATAATTTCAGTACTGGGCTTGAGTTGGTCATGGATGAACAAGAAAGTTTCTGATTTCTTCAATTCTGACTCTGTACTTCAAGGTGGTAGCAAGGGTTGGCTTAGACCAGTGTGACTAGAAGATGTTGGTTGTTATAACTGACACTCACTGGTTTCATGATTTTTCTGATTTTCTTAGGCTCATCTTTTATTTATTTATTTATTTATTTATTTATTTATTTATTTATTTATTTATTTATTTATTATTTACTTATTTACTTACTCATTTATTTATTTATTTATTTATTCATTTATTCAATTTATTCATTCATTCCCATTCATGGAGCCGGAGAGATGGTTCAGTAGTTAAAATACCTGCTGCTTTTTACAGAGTACCCAGAGTCAGTACCCAGCACATGCATAGCAGCTCACCTGACACCCTCCTTTGGTTTCCATAGGTACCAGATGCATGTATGATGACTGCATGTGTGTATATATAAATACAGGCAAACACTCATACACATAAAATAAAAATAAGTAAATGTTTACATTCTCATTGATTTTTTTTTTATGCAGTTGTTTCCAGAGGGAGAAAGGCTTTGGGGGGGGGGGGCTATAGGAAATTTAATTTGAAATAATAAAAGATTTCCTACTAGAGCCTGGAAAAATAGCCCATTGGTTAAGAGTTGCTCTTTCAGAGGAGCCAGGTTCAATTCTCAACTTCCATGTGGCTACACAAACATCTGTGACTGAATCCCAGCACCTTCGAGGGCACCAAGCATGGGTACACAGATATACATGCAGACAAAAACATCAGTACCCTTAAAATAAATAAAAACATTTTAAAAAAAATACTGCATTACATCTTTATAGCTTGATTTGTATACTACTATTCAAATTAGAACCGCGTTGACTAAAAAATGTAGTGTTTTAAAATTATGTCCTCATAGACCTTACAAATACAAAGGCAGGCATTATTGGCTGAAAATTGAATTTTTAGTGGAATCTCAAACTGAAAACTTTCTGTTTTTTAAGGTGCTGTTTTTTTCCCTTATTATTCATGGTGTTTATATGTAACAGAAGCGAAAGGACCCAGAAAGTGAGTGCTTACGGTCACCAGCTCAGTGTCAAGTGTTCAGATCATTAGCACAAGCACTTTTGACTTTGTTGTTGTTTTGTTTTTTGAGACAAGGTTTCTCTGTGTAGTTTTGGAGCCTGTCCTGGAACTCGCTCTGTAGACCAGGCTGGCCTCGAACTCACGGAGATCCGCCTGCCTCTGCCTCCTGAGTGCTGGGATTAAAGGCATGTGCCACCACCGCCTGGCGGTATTATTGTTTATATACTACCAAGTCATTGTGTGTGCTAAAGTATACACTGGCCAGATTCAGTGGTGTGATAGGCAGTTCTTAGATTTTCAGGGTTTTAGCAGCTGGCTGTAAATTATTGCCAACTTGAAACTGACCTTGGTGGGAGTCCTTCCAACACGGAAACTGGCAAATACTGCCAACCAAGGCGTCCTCCATGCCTCAGCTCCCACCCCAGAGAGCTTCGATACTGGAACAGCACCCGTAGATCAAATTTCTCTGGCCACAAGAATCTCAGCCTGGAGTATTTCTCATCCCAGTCACTGAACTCCTGGAGCCTTGATTCAAGGCCCTGCTTGGGTCCCCACCCCCTTATGTAACATAACCCCCTTTTGCTGTTATGTTACAAGTGACCAAATAGTTGTGTCCTACAATAAACATTCGTTTCCTCCCAAGCCAGCCCCTATCTTTTGTATTTTACAACCTGGCTCATTTCCTAGGAGGGGATCAATACATACTTTGATTCCTTTTTCTGGGCTCTTTTCCACCCCTGGAGATAACTCACACATTGAGACAAACTGTGGCCTTGACAGATGCATGTCCCCTCTACCCCCCCCCCCCCCATACACATATATATTTGTATTTACCTAGATTTACTTATTTGGAGGCAAACTTGAATTTAGGTTCTTTGTGTGTGCTTTGAGACAAGGTCTCACTGTGTAGCTCAGGCTGGCTTCATGTTCAGGGTCCTTCTGCCTCCGTCTATAGGACGCTGAGATAGCCCAAGTGCGTTATTACACCGGACAGGAATTGGGCTTCCGAGTGACGACGCTGATCAAAAGCCTTTTAAGCACTTTGTACTCATTTCTGCTAACTGACATCGTTAGAAGGTTCACCCAGCTCGCTAGAAGCACTGCCGAGTGTTGTTGAGATGAGCGCGTGTTTCTGACTTGGAGTGGAAATGTAGTGAAAGCTGGTAGAATTGAAAACAAGCCTGTGGGGCGGCGGGGACCACCTGGACCCAGTGTGCTGTGTAAGCCAAGGTGAATATAGTTAGAAAGCTAGAATAAAAAAAGAACGCATGCGTTGGGAGATCGCTTGGGTTGACTGAAAACTTGTTTTGGTTATAAACATCGACCAGAAATAATAATAATAATAATAATAAAAAACCCAAACCAAAATGTCTTTCCACTGCATCTGATTAGTTAAGTTCACTTGACAGGGCCCCTCAGGGGCACCCCTACCCATCTCTCTGGGGAACCCAGGAGAGTGTGAGACTGCTCCTCTGTCTGCTTTTGGTTTAATGTTCACTGCAAAAATGACTGGGCTAGGTCACTGAGATTATGGAGTTTTGGTGGATGAGAGCCAGTGTTCATGTCTGGACGAAAATAAGACGGCCGTGGAGTCCTTTTCAAAAGGAAGCAATATAACTGTGTGAGCAATGAGATTCTATTATTCACTCTTAATTCAGATTACATTTCTGTTATCAGCTTAAATTTTGATTTTGGGGATTGGTGATAAAAGATTGATCACCTTGAAGGTCTAATTATGTCCTTATCTTGAAACATGAGCCGAAAAGAAAAATTGAACATGGAAATGATGGCTCCATTGTGTGGTCCTTCACAAGGAATCCCTGTCCTTGGGGACACGTTGGCTCCAAGGTGAACTGTTCATTGCTAGCATCTAGCTGCTTTTTGGAGTTCAGAATTGCAGGCCCTTCCTGAGATCTGAATCAGACTCTGTAAGTTTAATAAGATCCCCTGTGATTTATGTGTTTAATAAGCCTTATAAAAAGCTGATTGAGTAGGAGGAAACATTAATAACCACGGCAGTCACCGCAGAGACCACTGGAAAGGTGGTAAGAGCAATGAAGTCAAGATTTTTAAAGAGTGTTTGGAGTTGCCTTTCAGAGTTTTACCCTCCCTCGTTCCTCTGGTATCTGAAAAATCGCGATGTTGATGATGTTTTAGGGGATTCTCTCACCTGAACCCCTTAGATGGGGGCTAAACTGGGTACAGACTTTGCCTTTTGGGCTCTTGACTGCTTCATAACCCCTGATGGTTTCTGTGCTCTGGCACCAGCGTTCTATGTTCTACCACTGCTGGTGATATTCCTTGCAGTGTGCTTTCACCTCAGGGGACCCAGGGGACTGGTGCTGCCATATTGCTCCTGTATCAAGTGATCCCACGGGGGGCAGGGCTAAGGCTCAGGGTGTCAGATCTTCACGGAGGCCTCTTCCGACTCACAGATGTGGAACGGTAGACAGACGTGTGCATTTAGTCTCATCCTGTGAGGAGAACAGCGTTACTCATTCATGGAAAGGGGCAATGGCTTCTAAAGCTAGACCTTTTAGCCCAAGTTGGCACAGAAGTCATGATCTCCGTGCCTCGATCCCCGGAGCATCAGGGTTACAAATGTACAGGCCCATGGCAGGCACTTTGCATTTTTCTTTTAAGATAGGGTTTCTTGTAACCAAGGCTAGCTAGTCTCAAGCTCCCTCCCCAGCCGGGGATGACCTTGATCTTCTGATCCTCCTTGCCCATGTCTTCCAAGTGCTGGGGTTACAGGCACACACCACGCCCTCCCCACTCCCTGAGCTAATATTTCTTCCTTTTGAACATGGATGCGGTGGTAGGTGAGTGTGAACAAAGGGAGGAGAATTTAGTGTACCGAGGAGAGTTTGGTTGTGGTTGTGGGACTCACATGACCTTGCTTTTGTGGTTTTGTTTTGTTTCTTAGGTACAAATAACTGGGCCACCCCAGATCTTGGGAGGTACAGACAGGAGGGTCAGAAGTTCAAGGTCAATCTTGGCTTCAGATGGCGAGTTTGAGCCCAACCTGAACTACTTGAAACCCTGCCTCAACCAAACAAATACCAAACTAACCAAACTAACCAAACTAACCAAGCAAAACAAGCGGACACCTCTCCCTCCCAAATCAGACCAGCAGCAAACTATCTCACACCATTTCGTTTTGTATGTGGAGACGGACTTTTAATTATTTGTGTGTACAAATGACATAGGAAGATTTCCACTTAACTCTGCCCTTCAATTATTCGTGAGCAGTGGCAGTTGGGACCGTACCCTGTCCCAGAAGTAAAAGGTCCCTGAGGGTTGCCTGGGCGATTTGGGTGGTAATGTGATAAGGGCCACATTGCACTGCGCTCCCCTCCCCCAGTTCAAGCTGCCAGTCGCTGTGTGTGCCTCCTGCCTCCACTTTGTCTGTGTTCAGTTTGGCTACCCATTACCCCCCCCAGGGTGGCCCGGCCTACCCACCCAACAACCGGCCTCTCCCCCATCCCCTTCTCGTCTTGCCTCAACAGAGCAGCTGAGGTAGACATGGATATTAGAAGTCACAGTGCCCGTTTGAGGGTGTAGAGGCCAAAAGAACTCAACGGCACTTGAAATGAATTCCTGCTCTTGGCTGGCATTTTCTACAGATGGCAAGAAGCGTGATTTCACGCCTGATTGGTGGAGGGAGGGGTTTGTTCCTTGGTCTGTTCTGCCGTGTTTAACAGTTTTTATTAGATGAAAAACTTTGACTTGACAGTTCTCGGGGTTGTAAGGATGCTGGCACAGAGCGAAAGGCTTCTAAATGTATCCAATCTACCCCGCTGGCTTAGGTAGAAATAAATCTCTTCGAACTCATGGGCATTGACTCAGGAAGATGGTTCTAGAGCTTTCCCTAATGACATATTTCAGTGCCTCTCAGTTTTTATAGGTAACTTTTATTTAGTTTATTATTTACATTATTTTTGAAATAATACATTTTCTTCTAATATTGTTGGTAGTGGCTGGCAAGTGACCGACAAGGGCCAAAGCTTCCTATAAAAGAGGCAGTCAGCCATCAGCCTGATACGGATCCATCCTGGCATCCAGCCGCTCCGACCCTTGGGTTGCAGTCCCACACGTAAAGGGACCAGGGTGCTAGTGGGAGGCAGCTGTGACAAAGCCCTTGTGTGAAAGCGATACATTTCATTCTGCGAGGCCCTGCAGACGCCCGCTGAGCATGTCATCTCAGCAGGCTCCCTTATCTGCTCTCCCAGGGCCCGAAGCAGAGCCACGCATGGCATGGTGGCAGGAGGGAGCGATGTTGGCACACCGGATGACAGCCGAAGTTGCAGGATGACAGCCTGATGGTGGGAGGGGACACGGGGAAACCTGGCACAGCGAGGAGGAGGAGCGGGGTCGGATCTCTTCCGTAGGTCTGTTGAAGAGGTATGAGGAGGGTGTGTTCTCTTAGCTTTTCATGGGGGAAAATGGTTAAATTTTTGTCATCTTTGAAGATTCGGACGGAAGTTCTTTGAGAAAACCAATGATTTCCTAAAGCCCAGGCTGCCCCTCAAGACCAGTATTATGAAGAGCACAGTACTTCATGTGAGGTGTGAGGCACACAGGCTCCACAGCCCTGGCTGAGAGTCCATTGATTGAGGTGTGTGGTCTTTGTAGTTGCTCAGTGAATGTAGTTTGAATGGATGTAGTAGCTTCTGAGGCAGCCCACTTAGGCGCTTCTGGAACTCACATGGCGCATGAATAAAGCTAACGTGTCCTCCAGGGCTGACTAGAACTGTTGTATTCGCTGTCGGCCAATAGCAAATTTGACCCAATAGTAAAATTACTTAATGTATGTGACTTTCTTTGTATTAGCAAATATGCAATCATCGAGGCCAGTGGTTCTCAACCTTCCTATTGCTGTGACCCTTTAATACAGTCCCTCACGTGTGGTAACCCTCCCCCTAACTATAAAATTATTTTGTGGGTACTTCATAACTGTAGTTTTGCTGATGTTATGAACCGTAATGTATCTATCTGATATGCCACCCCCAGGGAGTCTCGACCCATGGATTGAGAACTGCCGAGCTAGGCCATAGACTAGAGATGTTAACTACATGGAGGATTTGTTAATTCTGTTTTGAGGTTTATAGGAACAGTTTCTCTAAATCCAGTTTCTTAGTTTGCCTACATCTAGGGTAAAATAAATTTTTTCAAATAGCTTCAGCCGTCTGTATAGCTATAAATGACTTTAGGGGAGGGTCTTGAGTCTTGGCTCTAAATAGGCCAATTATTATTCTTGGGGGCTTGGAGTGAGGTTTCTTCTTGCCTTTCCATTAGCTTCTTGCAAGGCTGGGGCTATGTGAGGCCCCACTGAATACTCGGTGCTTGGGTGTATCGAGACTGTGTACATACTCCAAGAGGCCTGTGGAAGAGAATTCAGCTTCACCTCTGGTACAGGGAACAGCAAGGGGTTGATGATGAAGCTTAGCTGTCTTTAAGTTACAATGCAGCTATAAGCCGGGAGGTGGTGGCGCACACCTTCAATCCCAGCACTCAGGAGGCAGAGGCAGGCGGATCTCTGTGGGTTCGAGCCCAGCCTGGTCTACAGAGCGAGATCCAGGACAGGCACCAAAACGACACAGAGAAACCCTGTCTCGAAAATTCAAAACAAACAAACAAAAATACAAACGCAGCTATAAGATGTGGACAACATGTTGGAAAGAATTGTGCTCAATGTTTGGGGTCCATGGAGTCTTAGAGGGCAGGAGCATGTAGTGGGAAATGGTCCCACGAAGCTCTAAATAGCATGGAGGACTTGCACGTTTTTCTATGGTGCTTTTAAAAATTCCTTATTTTATATTTTAAATTCTTTTTGTTTTCTGGAGACGGGATATCATGTAGCCAGGCTGGCTGCTATTCATACAGTGAAGGATGACCAGGAGTACCTGGAGGTTGGGTGCCCGCACCACTGTGCCTGATAGTAATATCATCATCTTTGCTCTGGTAATAATGGCCAGCATAGATCTATCATTGAAAATGAAGCAGACCCAGCACACCCAGGAGGGTGAACCTCTGACCCAGTGATGTCTCATATAACTCGCTCCCCACCCCTGACCATTGCTCTGGTATGACGTATGCTTGAGTCCTGTGTCTGTAACTTGAAGGATTTAAACGGCATGGCCTCTGGAGACTCCTATTCCTTTTAACTCCTCATCAGTGCTAACTGGACTGTTTTTTTCACTTGGCTTTCCAGTCTTGGTGTCTTCCTCTAGTGTAGCATGAGAATTGACTGTCCTCGGGACGCTTTGCTCTGTAATCTTCTTCAGAGAGCATCCCGGACCTGGTATGCTGAATTAATCTCCTTCATAGTCACCGTGAGTTGTAATAGACACGTGACACAAAGTTTGCTTTTAGAACTTTTTGTTTTTCCAGACAGAGTTTTCCTTTGTATCCCTGGCTGTCTTGGAACTTACTACTCAGTAGACCAGGCTGGCATTGAACTCAAGAGATCCTTCTGCTTCTGCCTGGGTGCTGGGGTCAAACGTGTGTGTCGCTGCCATGGCCACCACCACCACCACCCAGCTGCTTTTAGAACTTTTAGTTTATTTTCTAGCAAACTTGTTGGTGTTGATAATGACTAATTTGTTGCTGTCTGCCTCACTCTGTCGCTGGGGGGCGGGGGATGCTGACGTTTAGGCCCAAGCCATCAGTCACATTGACCTAGGGGAGGTGCTACACACAGGCCAATGCATTGCAAGGTAGAGTCCATGTGCTTTGCTTTATAGCTCGCAGTTTATTGCCTTAGCATTGTTTTCAAATAGGATTCTCTCTGAAAGGGTGGCCATTGGAAGGAAGGCAGAGAAGGATTACCTGGGGTCAGGCTGAATGGAGTGTGCTGGGCCCCACATTCTGCCTACGGGTGGCCGGAGGGGAGGCAGGAACAGGTGCGCAAGCGTGGCCGCATCTCACCTTTGCTGAAAGCAGGAAGTGAAGTGATACTGCTTACCTTATCCCTGATAATGGCATTCCTTAACCCCTCTGGGAAGGCGGGGACTCGAAGCCGCATTAAAAGCACGTCTGGTGATCACACTTTTTCCCATAAGTGGGTCCCGTAATTGGCCATCCGATTCTTTTTGCGATCCGCAGACGTCTACACTCGACACAGGCTTGCATTCATTCCCATTGCTTTGCAGGAGTTCAGAAGTTTGAGCCACCACCGAAGTGTGGTCTGTGGAGGGGCGGGGCTCTCTGTCTCCAATGAGGTGCCTTCAGTGTCGGGCAAGCCTATCATCTCTCGCAGGAGTGCTTGCTCTGTAATCCAAGCGATAGCCACGCAGCCTGTTTTATTGTTTGTGGAGTCCTGCGGCTAGGAGCGCTTCCCAGACGGGAGCGAGAGCAAGTGAGTGGGCGGTTTATGATTCTGCCCTTCGCCGCCGCCGGGACGACCGAGCCGAACCCTTTGGTTCCTCCTAAGTAACCTGTGTGGGTGAACTTTAAACTGGGGGCCTGCTTGACTCTGGATCTTTTTCTGCCGGGTGGGGAGTTAGCTCCTCCACCAGAAGCTGGCTCTCTGCCTTCAGAAGGAAGGATGCCCTGGAGAGGCGTAGGATTACGTTTAGGGATGCTAGCCATACAGCCAAGAGTCGGGGTACCGTGGCTCTTCTTTGCAAAGTCTTGGCAAGTGTGCCTGAAATGACCACGCCGTTTCTTCTTCTTTTTAAAAGCTTGTACTTCTATTTTATTTATTATTTTTTTTTTTGCCTGTGGACCGCCCTCCAGAAATTGGTGCCTCAATGTGGCTAGAATAAACCCTTTTTGAAAATATATCTTTAATCCTTCCTTTCCCTTTTAATCGGGCACACAGAAGCACAATGCCTGCCCGACTCCCAGCATCGTCTGGATAAGTGGAAAGGGGGCAGGCTCCTTTCAAGGACCAGGGCCAATTCTAAAAAGCCAGCTTTTTGTTTGTTGGGCCGCCTTTTGTCTCTAGAGGATTTTGATGTGAAAGAAGATGAAAAAGGAAGGCACCTCAGGTTCCTTCAGACTCAAGGCAAGCCCAGGCTCCCTCTCACGTGCCGTGAGTTGGATAAATTTCTCTTCCCTGTCCAGGCAGACAAAGAGGCTGTTTCGCAGTGATGGAGAGCTGTCCGTGTGTGGGCAGCAGGTGGAAACAGATGATGAGAACTGGATATACAGAAGCAGAAAAGGTGACTTGGTTTTTGTTGTTGTTTTTAATGGAAACATCTTTCAAAAAAATTGTTCTATTGAATTCTTTGTTCCTATCAATGATTTCTTGTCATGCTCCCCCCGCCCCCCGCCCCCCTGAGTTTTTTGTGTGTGTGTGTGTGTGTGTGTGTTGGAATTCAGCACTGTTCATTTGTTTACTTATCCAAAATTAAAAACTCCTCCAACAAGGTCCAGCTTGTGACTGTAGCCTTCTGAGAAGGTTAAATAGCTCTTGTTGGCTGTGGGTGTTCTCCGCTCCTTCCCCGATCCATGCCGTCCTGTGACTCTGGTAAAGTCAACTGGGAAGGCATCACCCCAGATGAGATCTTCTAGCCTGACAGTCCTGGTGAGCTGCGTTCTGCAACTGCCTTGAGAAAACTTGGGGGTTTGTGGATGGTCTTTTTGCAGCTTTCTTCTGAGAAGATGAATGAAATCCGTGACTGTGAATGCTTGAATTAGACAGGTGCTGAGTGTGACCCGCGGGGAAATGGACGCACAAGGGGGTTGTTGACCTTGGCCAAAAAGAGTTTGGGATTTTTGTCAAGTTTCTGTTCAGACCAATGTTGGTGTCTGTTCTCAGGCATGTTAGACGCCTCCTGCCCCCACCCCCCCTCCCCCAAGGTAAGGAAAACTCAGTCCTGCTGGAGGACGGCGGGGGCATTCTGGTATTTCATAACACCCCCTATCTTCTGTATAGAATTTCTGACATCTGCCTATTAGGATGTGGGCAGTAGGGGCTGAATTATCTCTGTGATGGTCTCTACATTGGGTGTTGTCCAAAGTCCAGCAGGGAAGCACTGTGGTGTGTTATAAAGGAACCTAGTCCAGACATTGCTGGGACTGTGTGTGACTTGTTTACTGCGTTCTTTCCCTGCCAAGAGAAACCTTGCTAGAACCTTTCGGGGACCCATTCTTCCCCCTCTTCTGGGAATCCTAACTGCAGACATGTGAGTCAACTAACCTGGGTGCTTCTGGGTCCATGATCGTTTCTGTGCGCTCTGAGAATTAAAGACAGCTCTTTTATAGGGACAGTGGGTGTTAACCTGCTTGTGCTTGTCTGTTGAACTGTGGCAGAGGAAGGACTGGTTACTGTTCTTTGAAGATGTCAGTTGTCAAGGAGGTGGTCATCAGTGATTCACCCATGCTGAGCTTTAAAAAACCTGAGTTTTGAGTTACACTCTGTAATCGCTTGCTGCCTGGAACTATGTAGTTTAAGTCTGTGAACTGCTTTTCTAAATCAGGAATAAGCTTTGGTTTTGGTAAGTGGCTGGTCCATAATGTTTGAACCAAGCGTGTTTGCAGGGTGGACACCACAGTGCTGTGGTTGCAAGGGAGAGCACTTTAGACTCCTTTGGCCGTTGCCGGAAGTTGCTTCTCAGGACTTACTTTGTGCCCAGCCAACCACTGTCAAGTGTCCGTTGAAGATTGTGTACGTGTGAGCATGTGGCTTTAGTACTTTCACTGTCCGTGGTTCATCTAAATGAACACTAAAGGGGGAGAGACTGAATCTGTATGCGTTAGGTTTATTTGGAAAGTGAAGCGAATACTGTGCACTTGACTTGTAGAGAATAAAGAAGTCATTGTGAAGAGCGAGGGGCAAGTTCTGAAGGAAGAGAGGACTTGTTTATTTCCAATACAAAACACCGTGCCTTTTATCCCTTCATGTAATAGAGGGCACTGTAGTCTCCTGTATATAAATGGGGAGGGGGGGCTACTACAGCATATACATTTATAGGTTCTTAGAAATAATTGGCCCAGAATAAATATTGTCATTTTGACATATGGAGTTCGGCGAAATCTGTAAAAAGCTGGCTGTGCATTACAAATCATAGAATTACATTCTGTTTCCATATTTAGCTTACGAAAGAAAATTGGCTCTCTTCCTTGACATACTGTCTCAGGGGCATGTACTAACAGTTGGTCTTTATCCCTCATAACTCTTTCCTTTGGAGAAATGTAGAAGTGACATTTGTTTACATTAGTAGATCAAAAGAGGAACCATCTGTAAGGAAAACCATGCAAGGTTTTGAGTTTTGTTCTGATGAGCATCAAGGAAAGCTGAATCTGTAGCAGGGATTACCAGTCATCTCAGAGGATGCCCAGTGGCCATATTAAGACTGGGTTACAAATTTAAAAAAGTACCTAAGACCTACTGGTATGATGGGAATATGAGGTGTCTTCTATATCCGACTCCGAGAACACGAACAAGTCTTTTGATTCATATATAAAACGTCTGCCTTCCCCTCACTGCTCCCTTCAGTCCTGACAGATGGGGCGGGCAGTGGTAACCTGGAAAGTCAACCTTCCTTTCACCCAATGGGGTGTGGGGAGGCTGGTTCTGCAGCTGTCTCTGGCTGCTCCCAGCTGCTTCAAGGCCAGGCTGTCGTTCCTGCCCTCTGTCGCCAGGTAACGCCTTATGGCACAGCCAACCCACTGGATCCTTGGTGAATAGTAAGTTGTATTAACACATCCATTCATGTTGCAAAGTAGAAGGCCTTTTTATGGCGAATCTTTAGGCTGAAGAGTAACAGTTACAATGCAAGTTTATACATGGTTACATTTTTGGGAGGAGTTTGTTTGTTTGTTTATTGGGACAGGGTCTCTCTACATAGCCTTGGCTATTCTGGAACTCATTATGTAGACTAGGGGGGCCTCAAATTCACAGAAATCTGCCTGCCTCTGCCTCCTGAGTGCTGGGATTAAAGATGTGGGCCACCATGCCTGGCTTTAACATCGTTACTTTTGAAGATCAGTGCCTTAGCCTTTGACTTTGTTACTTATACCCCAGAAACTAAGGTAAAAGGATAGCTTAAGATTTCTGCAGATTCTTTTTGTAAATTAGAAGTGACCAATAGGCATCTTTCTACTACGTGACTTTTCCCTGTGTATTGAAAGTTGCCTGAAGCTGAGCTGGAGAAAGAGCTCAGAGGTTAAGAGTCCCTACTGCTCTTGCAAAGGACCTGAATTCCATTCCCATGACCCAGGTCAGGTGGCTTACAGCTGCCTGTCACTACAGCTCTAGGGCATCTGACACTTAGAGGCCATCTGCTCTCCTGTGCACATCTCTTCTTCTCCTATATACACGTAATTGAAAGAAAAAGAGAGGCCACCAGAAGCTTCATATAAATAGGTTCAAAGCCATCACCAGGAAGCACTCAGACTCACTTTGTCACAGTACATGATGAGTTTGAAAACTCTCTCGTACTGACATTTGTGCTCCAGGAGGTAAGAGTGAGCACTCAACACGGTGATCAGTTCTTCTGTTCTCGCTGTGATATGACCCACTTCAGCACACCACGCTTCAACTTCATCAGCTGTAAACGCCAGAACGTGAAAGTGTGAGCATCATTGAGCTGGATGTGCAGGAGAAAGCGGGAGTGTGGTTGACAGGGGCCTTCCGTGTAACTTCCTTTGCGGTGACAGGAAGCAAGGCTCCTAGGAGGAACCTTGCTTACTGAGTTCTGGGCAGAGGCCGTGAGGATGCTCAGAGTCTGCAGTCTTGGAAGTTTACACTTCTGTGGAAAAGCACAGCAAGTGTCTGAGAGGCAGTTAGCAAAACCAACTGTGGAAAAGTACAACGTGAAGGCTGAGGGAAGGCCCGGACCAGGGATTTTGTCTGAAACCTTTTCATGTTTTCTGACTGTTAGCGTGGAATTAAGCAGTGTTTAATAGGTGATTCTTCACCAGTATCACTGAAGGTTCTCAAGGAAAACTAATGACCCATGCCTAGTCTGCGCTTCCCCTTTCCTGCTCGCTGAAATAAAATAAAAAGAGGTAGGGTAACAATGGAGTTGTCTTCTTATGGCACAGAGCACATTTTGTTTCTGGGTAGAGGCATGATTGATGATCCTGGAATTGACAGGTCTACCGACAGAGAGGGTAACCCTCGTTTTAAATAACATTTTTATTCTTTCCCTGTTGATTTTTTTTTTTTTATCGTCATCTCAACTTAGTAACGTTACCAAATCTGACTTGTCTATATTTCAGTCTATAACTTCATGGGGCTAGAGATACAGCTCCTTGCAGACTACATCCCAGGAGTGAAGCCCTGGATTCAATCCTTGGCACCTCCTGCCCTATCCCCCCAAAACCGGGGGGCAGCCTTTGTAGGCATCAGGGGTAATGAACAATTTGTACCCTAGATAAGCAGTTCCTGAGTTTAGGAGCTGTAGGTAGGAGCTGTGTGTTATTTCATCCCGGTATCCCTCCTCAGAAGAGAGTGGCAGAGAACAGACGCACCGGTCCACAATGGATTAGTAACGACCAGATATTATAATGGAGAAAGATGGTTTGCCGAGACCCAATGCAGCTGGTTCAAGTTCTATTTTCATAATGATAACTGGGTTCTATTTTTTTTTAAATACCAAACACCTTTAAAATGATGAGACTCGAGGACAGCGCTGACGTAAGGCAGCCGAAAGGCGCTGGTAAATAAAGGAGCATTGCAAATTCGTGCTTCAAACCAAACCAGCTTTATTTATGCTGAGGGTCACTCTGTTGATCAGGAAAGTGGTTGAATGGGTTTTTATCCTAACAGAAGCACCGAGACAAATGTTCTCAGTTCTCTTCTTTTCCTTCTTAAATTCCCACTGAAGTTGGCGTTCTGTGAGAGAGACAGAGAGAGACACTTACTCTTTTCTCGGGTCTACCAAGACGGCCCTTCAGTGACCTTCGATTGTTTCTTTTTATTCTGAGGTTGGCCACCTCTGTTGTCTCAACTACCTTGTTTTATCGCAAAGGGGGGGGGGACTTTTTTGGTAATTAAATTGTGGAGGTCTTATTGAAATGATGTTTGGTCTAATATCCTCCCTTTATTAACTTTAGAAAGTTTGTGGGCTTGTTTGAGAAGTAGACACTTCCTCAGGTGACTAGAAGCATGGTAGTAAAAAGGGGGCTTTTCACCAGGGCTTCAGTTGGAAGTGAGTAATTTTTGCTTTTTTGTTCGTTGTTGAAATGTCTTTACTAAATGATGAAAGATTTTTGAAACCGCTTTATTGCTTTATCTATCTATCTATCTATCTATCTATCTATCTATCTATCTATCTATCTATCTATCTATCTATCTATCTATCTATCCATCCATCCATCCATCCATCCATCCATCCATCCATCCATCCATCCATCCATCCATCCACCCATCCACCCACCCACCCACCCATACACCCACCAACCCACCCATCCATTCATCCATCCATCTATTTATTTGAGACAGATTCCTACTAGGTAGCCCAGGCTGGCCTAGAACTTGTTATGTAAACCAGACTGGCCTTGATTAACCAGCTTCCAAAGTGCTGGGATTAAAGGTGTATCCAATTCTAAAACCCAGCTTTTGAAAGTTTTTTTTTTTAAACATATAGTCGTAAAATAATTTTGAGAAGTCCTATATATGTACAAGTATTCAATCTTGTTTCTTATTGTTATAGAATACACTGCGTTTCTATGTAATTTTAAGGGTCTTCTTTGACTATAACATTTTCCATCAAATTAAAGGGCTTTTGTTTGGTTTCTTTTCTCCTTTTCTTTTTTGAGACAGGGTCTGTAGCTCCGGCTGTGTAGACCGGACTGACCTGAAACTCATAGACCTGTCTCTGCCTCCCAGGTGTTGGGATTAAGATAAAGGTGTACACTACCATGTCTGGTGAGTGATTTTTTTTTTTTCCCTAGAGGCAGGGTTTCTCTGTGTAGCTTTGCACCTTTTCTGGAACTCACTTGGTAGTCCAGGCTGGCCTCGAACTCACAGAGATCCACCTGGCTCTGCCTCCCAAGTGCTGGGATTAAAGGCGTGTGCCACCACCGCCCGGCTCGTGGTTTTATTTTTTTAATGACTGTATTTCCTATCGAATCATTCAACTCATTCTAGTCTTACTACTTTTACTGCTCAGGGTCTACTGTGCTTGCAGTCACCTGCTGATCCCTATCTAGTGTGTCTTCAGCTCTGTCCTGGGTGTCCCTCCTCACCTGCTCTTTGTACTCTCCTTCCATTTTGATTCATCCTGGAGTCCACATTATTTCCAGGGTGACTTTTCTAAGATGCATATTTGCTCACCTCAGTCTTTGGGGCTCACCACTGTCTACAGAAAGAAGCCCTATCACTTAACATCGCATGGAACCCCTGCGCTCTGACCTGTCTGCGCCCTAACCCTTACATTGTGACAAGATGAAAACGTACTGTCCTCCCCCTAGGCCAGGAGTTGGATGGCCATCCTTCCTCTTCCCTTTCCCAGAATGCTGCGGGCTCCTCCTGGGCCTGTTGACTTCCTATTTAACCTTCCAAACTCACAGTGAAACTCTGGGTCGTCTTCCCTCATCCCCTCCAGGCAAAGCTGATTACTCCCATCTCTGTTATTTCTCTGCCTTCCTCATCCCCTGTAATTGCCTTTATCATACAGTGGGGTATACTTATTTGTCTGAGTCTTGAACTTCACAAATTGCCCCTCCTCCCCAGGCTGGGTGCTTAGTGAACTATGGCTGAGTGTGTGTAAGGGAGGCAACATAACCTCTTTGAATTCTTTGATGATGCTGTTTGCACAAGCGAGGCACCACATGCTTGTGAATCTGGCTGAAGCATCACCAGGTCGCATGTGGCTCTGTGTTGAGTAGCTGAACTCGGAAGGTAACAGAAGCCAAGGTTGGCTGTGTGGGAACGTAACATCGGTGGCAGCCCGCTGTTTGCCGTTGCCGCTCACAGACTGTGCGTGCATCAGGCACCTTGTGGAAACGTCTGATTATTTTGACTGATGAGTAAAGCTGACTTCAGCGAGCAGAGATGAGGTGTGAGAGGAGCGATGGCCGCCTGGTAAGGAGAGGCTGCGCTGTGTTATTGTGGTCTACTCCGAACCGTTTCCCTTCGCTTTCGCTGTTGGGAAGGCCAGGCTGATTCTAACCCAGCATCAGTGATCCTGAGCGATCCAGTCCAACGCAAGTCTTTACTGGGAACTCCTTGGTAGTTTTCCTTCTTAGACAGTTTAATGGTCATGTCATTGATGTGTTCTCTTAAGACCCAGGCTGTGTGTTTCCTGCTTGTCACCCAGCCTCTCCTTCTCTGCTAGGACACTGAGCTTCTCACTGTGTATAGCACGCGGTGACACTTGGCCTCCCCTTTTTCTGGAGCAGCTTGTCACCTGCTTCTCTTTCTCTGTCACTGTCAGCCTTCACTCAGCAGTCATCTCAGTCACTGTGTCGATGGTCACAACAGGCTCTCCTCCTGACCCTTAGGTCATCCATCCCCTGTCCCCGCTTCAGAACACGCACCACCATTGAATATATTATGTAGTTTACGTGTTTCTGTTCAGTGTTATCTGTCTCCTCCAAGTAGAACTGAGCCTCCCAAATAGGAGAGACGTGCCCCGGCTTGGTAGCCTGATGCTTAGTCGGTGTTCGGTATATTTTAACTGAAGGAGTACGTGAGGTTGGTGGCTGCTTAGAATTCCTGGATATTTTGTTTCTGTCACCTGCTCATTGTCTTTATGGGGACAAGCCACATAAACTCTTTATGATGAATGGTATACTAGCTAGTCATAGATCAGTAGCAGGTGTGGCTTTTTTGAATGAAAAATGTGTGATTTTTAGATACCACATTGCCTTAGCGCAGGGGTTCTCAACCTTCCTAATGCTGCGACCCTTTAATACAGTTTCATACAACACCTCACGAAGAGGGCATTGGATCCAACTATAGATGGTCGTGAGCCACCATGTGTGTGCTGGGAATTGAACTCAGGACCTCTGGATGAGCAGCCGGTGCTGTTAACCACTGAGCCATCTCTCCAGCCCGGGGGCCTTTGTGTTTGAAGAGCTGCTGTTGCTTACTAGATGCAGTCAGTCAGCCTTCTGAGAAAGCCATACTCAGGAGCAGGCCTCTCCCAGGTGCCGTGTGTGAGTGGCTTGAATGGTTACCCGAGTGGAATCCCTTGGACTTTTCCTGCAGGAGGCACTCAGTAGGGTGGGACTCAACCTTGCCATTTTCGTGCTGCACTCTTAGTTTGGAAAAAGACTACCCTGAGAGCCATAATGAGTGGACAATAACAGGAGCAGGATGGTCAGAAGGTAGAAGGAATAGGCTATCGGAGAGTAGAGATCGCTTGGAGTTGAGATTATAGTAAGAGGGCAGAAGAATGCCCACGTCCGGTGACTTGGTCGGATTTCCGAATACGCTTCCTGCATGACTAATTGTGTGTCTCGGGTGTTTTAGATGTGTTTTAAGACACAGCTCAACATTTCTTTAGCGTGGTTGAAAAGAATATGGCGTGAGGTTAAGACTTCAGCTGGTCACTGGCTAAAGGATTCTGGTTGTGCAAGGAAGCCAGCAGGTGGGAGTTTGATGGCCTGTCCTTCCTGAGGGACAGTTTAACGTAACAAACTCAAGCGACCGAGATTTCTGTAAACTGTGTCTTTTGATTTTTGTCCAGCCCCTCACCTCTGTCTCCTGAGGTTCTCTGTCCTTTTGTAACTAGAAACTCCATAGCTCCGGCAGAAACTGGGTTTCCAGTGTTGCTGGGGTGCGTTTTGAGATAAGCTGGAGTTCTTCCCAAGCACAGGTGAGTATTGCTTTAGTCTTGATTGCCCGGGGATCCTTTTACAAAGCATACGACTACAATTGGCAAGTTCACCTTCATGGCTGGTTGTGGCTGGCGCTTGGTTTGGTTGCTGTGATCACCTTGCCTGGTGGTTTCTTTTATTTACATAACACCCCACCCCACCCCCAGTGATAGAAAGTACAGAGCTCTGATTTCCTGGAGAAAGAGATTACATTTCTACTTTAAAGCAATTGCATTGCTTAGTTAGTCAACACACTCCATTCCTCGTATAAAAAAGTGGTTGAAAAAAATTTTTTTTTCTTTATTAGCTTCCTTTAGTGTGTTTGCCTGAATGTTGCCTGACCTGAGAATTCTGGCTGGCTGGCTTAAAAGTGGATTTTGAGATGGTGTGTCTGTTTTGTGTATGTCTTTCATCACGAGGCTGGAGTGAGGTGGTGTCTCGCCCTGTGTATTCTTTTGGATCATCTGACCTGGGTCACGTCCCACTGTCTGAGACCTGTGTTGGTTTATTGACTCTTATGTCACTGTAGCCAGGCAATGCTGGCACCGCTTCCCTGAGAAACATGGATGCTTATGTTCTTGTTCTCACCACTAATACTCTGAACAAAAACATGATTAGAAGCTGGGCGGTGGTGGCGCACGCCTTTAATCCCAGCACTCGGGAGGCAGAGGCAGGTGGATCTCTGAGTTCGAGGCCAGCGAGTTCCAGGACCGCCAGGGCTGTTACACAGAGAAACCCTGTCTGGAAAACCCAAATATATATTACTAGTTTCTGAAAATTAATCTGTGTGTGTGTCATCTCCCTACCTCCTGGCCCCCGAGATAAATGCTCATTTTAGAATCGGGAAGAACCTTCTACAGTGGAACCATGGTGTGAATCCTGGCCTCTCAGTCACCAGAATGCTGATTGCAGTTGATCAGTCAGAGGTGTTCTGATGTTTAGCTTGTGTCTGGAGTAACACACATTCCTCGCTGGGTTTCCTAGTCCACGTGTGCTTTACCTCTGTGCACACACAAAGTCTTTGTGAAACGGATTGCCCACCCTGCATGTCTACATGAGATACCCCCAGTCTTCACTTATTCTCCCTTATGAAGACTAAAAGGTTAGTCCTGACCCAGTTAGTTGTATTATTGCTCATTGGATCCCAGCCTTGAGGCGGTAAAATGATACTTTATGCCAGCATCACTTCTCAGTGGTGTCTTCTCTGTGGACCTGACGCCTCCTTCCTGACAAGTAGAAATGACAACGTTCAGCAGCTTGTTGCTGTTAGAAAGGTCCAGAAAGCCTCAGGTACCTTGAGTTCCAGTGTGGATTAGGGCTGCACCTCAGAAAAACCAGCTTGTGACAGTGAATACGGAAGCATCTCCCCTCCGCTGGGTTTCCCTCGGTGCCACTGGCCCAGGACCGAGCGAGCGTGGAAGAAAAGCAGCCCTTGAAAAATGGCGGCGGCGGAGCTGAGCAATTTCCAGTTTCCAGTCTCATTGCCTGCCTCGGCGTGACATCGCGTGACATTGAAGTGGCTGCTAATCATGCTGGCTGATTCCTTGCACCTGCCGGCTGACCCTAGGGGAAGTCTGTGAATAGCAATGTCTGGCCAGTGTCTGCCGTATTCATTATGCTTGCTGCTGTCCATCCCCCAGAAGGGGGAAATTAGTACAGACTTTTTATTCACTTAAATTTCCTTGTGTGTGTGGATGCGTGGATGCATATTCATGTATGTGCATGTGTATGTGTGTGCACGTGGAGGCCAGGGGCCAGTGTTGAGTGTCTTCTTCCTCTGTTTTCCTCTGAGCTTCCCCTTGTCACTTTCTGAGACAGTGTTTCTCATCAAATCGGGATCTCACCAATTAAGCCGGAATGGCTGGCCAGTGAGCTCCTGAGGTCTTCTGGTCTCCGTACAAGTCCTGCCCCACGCAGTGGCGGGTTTACAGAACTACCGTGCTGGCATTTTACATGCATGCTGGTGATAAAACACGGGTCTTCATGCTGGGATGGCAGGTACTTTACTCACTGAGACGTCTTTCAGCCTCTTAAACCGACCCCTAAATTGTTAAACTCTGGCACGTGTGTAGTGAAGAGCATGTTTTAACTAGAAGCCTCATTATCTTAGAAACGTCAAATAGTTTACTAAACTGGTGGTTAGTTACAGATCATCCTAGTGGCACTGTGCTAGCCTGTGCCAGATGGAAAACACTTTTGTTGTTGTTGTTGTTGTTGTTGGGATTTCTATGAGCATTATTTCAAGTCAGGAAGAAAGGAAATTTACTTTGTGGAAAGCTAAAGTGATTTGAAATGTTTGGTTCCGAACATCGTTCTGTATGGTGCTGTGTCTAGAGCCTGTTTACAGATCAGAGTTGACACAGCATCCGCACACATCTGACCTCATTTCATTGTGACGGCAGTCCTGTAAGATGGCAGGACAGGTGGCATTATCCCCTTCGGTGGTGAGAAGGCAGGTCCTGGATGCTTAAATGACTGATTTGCAGCCAGCCAGGGAAGAAATGATGTAGAGGGGGTTTGAATCCACTTCCTGTGGTTTGGTTCCACCTTTTCCTGTGTGACACTTCAACTCGGCACAGTCCAGAGTGTCTGTGAATAGTCATCTCCAGCAGCCATCTGGCCTGGTCCTCATGGGCACTGGGCTTGTGAGCATCTTTGTCTTGGCAGGAACTGAATTGAATCTCCACTGCCTTGTCCCTTGGTGTAGTGACTACTTTGCATTTCTCTTTCGCTGTCAGGCTTTCTTTCTTTCTTTCTTTCTTTCTTTCTTTCTTTCTTTCTTTCTTTCTTTCTTTCTTTCTTTCTTTCTTTCTTCCTTCCTTCCTTTCTTTCTTTCTTTCTTTCTTTTTCCTTCCTTCCTTCCTTCCTTCCTTCCTTCCTTCCTTCCTTCCTTCCTTCCTTCCTTCCTTCCTTCCTTCCTTCCTTCCTTCCTTCTCTCTCTCTCTCTCTCTCTCTCTCTCTCTCTCTCTCTCTCTCTCTCTTTCTTTTTCTTTCTTTTTCATCTGTGTATTTGGGCCACCATGCTGTGTGCTTTGGCGTTTATAATTTGTGATCTTGTGGAGAGGGTCTGAGCAGTCCATTTTATCCCAACTGTATTGATCTAGAGACTAATGAGATCCTAAGCCACAATCCTGAGTCCCCTGGTCAGAGGCCAATGGGATTCCAGCTTCTTGATCTCATTTTCAGTGCGTGAGTTTGTCAGAAAAGTGGTCCTGTGATATGCAGTTGTCCGTTACATATTTATCTGCCATTGGCCTTTCCTTTTCCAGTACTATTGAGTTCGTACGTGTTTGTATCACCGTACAGTCCCATCACTGCATGTGAGCATCCCAGTGCTCTTTGTAAACACTGACGTTTAAACACCCCTGTAATCCCTCTGGGTTAAGTTAGGTCTCTTAACTTAGAAAGCAGGTTTAACTCAAGCTTTGGCTTCACCATTAACCACTCTCCCTAACAACACTGAGTTTGCCTTCCCCGTGACTTTCTTTTTCTCTCTTTTCCAGTTGGTATTGAGTCAAGTATGTTCATTCGCTTGACATTCCCCCTCCCCCCCCATTTTCTTCCCCTTCTTTCTCCCTTCCTTCTTTCTGTTTTGGGATGGGGACTCGTCATGTTGTCTGTGGTGTATTTAAACTTGTGATCCTCCTGCCTCTGCCTCCAAGTGCTGAGATTTCAAGAGAGTACTCTGATGCTTGGCCAAAATTTCTATTTCATATCTTGCATTCACATCATTTGAGTTTTGAAAGTAGAGACATGGTGAAGAAAGACAACTTTCTGTTACTGACAGCCATATCTCCAGTGAACATTTTTGATCCCAAACTTCAGTGAACAGTTGACCCTCATGAATACAAATGGGAATTATATGGAATAAGACTGAGAAAGTTGGTTCTCCTTATTTTTTCTTCTGTCAACTGCTAATAATCTCAATATGTGGCATTCACTCACATGATCTTCTTATAATCTGTTGAAATGATATAAGACCCATCTTGGACCCACTGTAGCTGCTCAGTAAGTCCTTCAGTTTATACATAAGACAACTGCAAAAAAAAATATGTTTAAAATGCAATTTAAATTTGTACTCTGGTTTATTATAAGAAGGATACAAAAGTGTTTAAGTGCAATTTAAATTAATTGAAAACAAGACTTAAAATTTTTGTGACACAAGCAAGAATGGAAGCTCTGGGAAGAATAACAATTTTCCTGTTTCGGAAATGTTTGTGAATTCGTCAGTGAGGCTCACTCCCGTAGGAAGGTCTCATTCCCAATATATTTACACCGCCTTGGTTATAATTCTTAGAGGGAATGACATGTGTAAAGTATCTGTTCTGATGAAATGAAAATTCAAAGAATTCTGTTTTCTAATTAGAAAAACCAACGTCAATAGTTGGTGAGGTGAAATTAGTGCAGCAATGACCATATAGTTCCTTTTCTCAGCTCCATTGGTGTGCTTTAGTAAATATTTGTGTGTGATAACTAAATCAGGGATGTGAAGGACTCCTATTAGACTTACCTTCCCAGCAGGCTTAGCAGCTGAGACCCTTCCCGCCCTGTGGTGTTTGTTGACTGACAGAAGACGTGAGGAGCAGACAGGTGAGTCAGATGGCTGAGACTAGCAGACCCGTGACTAGCAGGGGGCCCTGGCCTTACATTCTTTCTCCCATCTTAAATGGTATTGAGAGTATGTTCTTTTCTATTCTATTCGTTTCTTTAGTTTCGACATTCCTGACTGATGTGGAGGTCAAAGGATGGATTCCTCTGCTGACCTCCCAGGGCATGCTTTGGAAGTTTTTGCCTTTACTCTGTCTCTCCCAGAAGGGTTTCTAAGCAAATGTGCCCGGGACAGGCAACTTAGCATTGCAAAGGCAGAGAGGGAGACGCCTGGGCCCTGAAAACAGGCTCTCAGTGTCCATTTTATTTCACTCAGAGACAAAATGCATTCATTCTGTTAGAAAAAAGGGGACGGGTGGGGAGAGCAAACCCATGCACCCCGAGCTGCAGCCTTTCTTTTGTTTGAACTGAAGTCCCTGGAGACGGTTGAGTGACTTTAGTAGATCTGTCAGAGTCACACCTGCCTCCAGAGAGGCAGACACATTTTTCAACTTTCAATGTGGCATTCTGTGTTTGACATACACCTTTTCCCCCCCTCTTGAGTGACTGTAGATTTATTATGGTTAATAGTCAAATTTGTAGGTACACGGAATAAAAATAGAGCATAAGTAAATTTCAGCCTTTTAACCATAACAGAATTGTAAATCACTTGGGTTGAAATTTGACGTTGCTGATGTTAAGCCAGAGAGAGAGGGGGAACAAGAGAAATGAAAATTGAAGAGTCCCTGGCTGTGTTCCACCTGATCCAAGAGGAGAGCTGTGTTGTGGGATGTACTATGCTCTGCAGACCTGGGCACTCTGTGATCATCATGGGCTGCGGCGTGCACTCCACCCCTGAAATTGCCCTCCCGATTTTAAGAATCATTTTCCTGCCTATTTTTAAATTCCTAAGGACAGAGGAAAAGACTGGAGGAGGCCAGCAGTGGTGGCTTCCTCAGACCATCATCGTTACCAAGTCCTCTGGGTCCCGAAATAACTTGACCATTTCAAACTGCCCAGCCCCGCCCGCCGGAGGAGACTTGGCAGCTGGAAGGGAAATGATTCGTTTCTTCCTTGAAGTGTGGTCACTCGGGTTAAAGTGGGTCAAAAGTTGGCGAACGTGGGGATTTCAGAAATAAGCTACTGCCCCTTAATAGAAATTCTGCAGGTTTTGTTTGTTTGTTTTTGAGATGGCTCTCCCTTTCCACAGTCCTGCCTCTCTCCTGACTGTTGGGATCACGGGAGTGAGCTACCACGCCCCGCTGAAATTCTCTAATTCTGGTTAGAGCTTTGAGTTTCCCAAATATATAATTGGTTTAAAACAGTTGTCTTAAATTTCAAAGTCGTAAGGCACTTAAATATTAGAACAATATACTTAGTTCTCTAGACAAAAATCATTGAGAATTTTAATTTAGCTTACTACATCCTGATTGTTATTTAGTGTGGGGACGGGTGGGGAGAGCAAACCCATGCACCCCGAGCTGCAGCCTTTCTTTTGTTTGAAAGAAAACAAACAAACAAACTTTCTTTCTTTTCTTTTGTTCTTTTGTTTTTTTTTAACCTTTCTGCTTGATTATAAGTAGTGATAGCTGGATACTCTCTTTGGTTTTGAATTTGTTTTACATATATATATTAGTAGCAGAACTTGGGGCTCTCATGACTGGCTGCCCCATGAATAGTTCTGACTTAGGCTGGTTTCTAAGAACAATTTAGGGTAGTGTCTTCTCAGGTAGATGAACATGCTCTGTTTCTGCTGTAACTCCTTGGATTATTCAGATGCCCAGGGAAAGCATGGTGTACATGATCTCAGTGGTTCATTTTTGGGAGTCCATTTTTCTGAGGGTATGGGGGAAATGTGATTGATCCGTGTATTTTAGAAGTCGGTCCCCCCAGGAGCGAGTTGAAGTGTTGAGACGAGAGTACAGGATGCTGGGTCTGCTCTGGGTGGTTATTTTTATGTCCTCTGACCTGGGCCCTTCACAATACGATCTGTGTGTCACAGACACTGACAAGGGCAGAGCTTTGAGAGAGAGAAAATACAGACTCCGGCAGTTTTGGTTTTCTCTCCTATTACATATTTCATTGTAAGTTTCCTAAGAAGTGGGACTTGAGGTCACTATTGTGACATCTTTGGGCATCCACCCTGCAGCTGGACATGGCAGCCTTAATATTCTTATAATACAGGCCTCCAGAAAAAAATTCTTTTCTTCCTTTCCACATCTCTCATCTTTCAAATATTTAATTAACACAGAACGAGGGCGGGGCACACTGCTTCCCAAGCCTGCTGTGGTGGACTTGGCTTGGGAGAGAATCTATCTGTGTTTGCAAATGAGACCAAAGAAGTGATTGTTCCTAAAAATTCCATCATTCAATCACATCATTAACAGTCATCCGCTGAGTCCTCAAGAGGGTGTTTTTATCTGATTGTACAAATTTACGACGGGTTATGGTATGAGACTTGTGTGTAATAGTGTCAGTGACCAATAAATAACAACTTTTGTTTTGTTTGTGAGACAGGGTCTAGCTATGTAGATCAGGCTGGCCTCAAACTCACAGAGACCCTCCTGCCTCTGCCTCTCCTGGGATGAAAGGTGTGAGTTACCAGGTCCCACCAATAATGAGTTTTAGTAAAGGTATCCATAGGGGGAAAAATCACTCCTATTTATTTGATTTTTAAGAAATACACTAAATATTTATGATTTTTTTTAATAGAAATACCCATAGTGTTGGACATATGTCTCATCTGGGTTTTGTATCTTTCTGATAATTATGTGCTTTTGAATGTATTAGTGAAGTAATAACTCAGATTGTATGTGGTTATGCTACAACATGTATGTTCACCCATCCTGTCATATTCCAGGCACCCTTCGAGTATCCAAAGCTAACTGCAAAGGAGCAGGTCCTTGCTTTGAGGAGCTCTCATTTTAGGTCAGGCATGGAGAGCTGGGTGAGTGAAGTGTTGTTGAGAGCCCCAGGGGGATCAGTTCTTTCTGGAGAGGGAGCTGCTCAAATAAGGCTTTAGTGAAGTGAGAGAACAGAGTGGGCGTGGAGGCTGCATCCAGACAAAGCGGGTGACAGACTCGTCAGAGATAGCCAGGGTCGGAGGCTGTGGGCTGGGACGCGAAGCCTACTGAAGGGGCCACTTAAGAGCATGTGGGCCCAAAAAGAGTTGGCCAAATGAAGTGAGTCTAGTTCTAGAGGAACTCTTATTACTAGACGAGGGGTGTGAGATTTGTCCTGTGTGTGTGTGAGTAGGTATGTGCGTGTATACATGTGTATGTGTTTTTGTGTGTTGTATATATGTGTGTGTGTGTATATATATGTATGCATGTAAGAATGTGTGTATGTAGTGTATATGTATGTATGCATGTGTATATGTGTTCATGTGCATGTATGATGTGTGTATATGTGTATAGGTATATATGTGGTATGTATGTATGTATGTGTGTATATTACATAATATCATATAATATGGAGAAATAATTTTTTCACCATGGAGAAACAGAATGATTGAGTCCTTTTAGAAAGGTGTAGTAGGAATGAAGGTGGATCGAGGTCAGATTTAGTAAGAAAAGAAAACAAGATGACTAGAAAGGTACGAAGCAGGGTCTAGCTGGAAGCAAGACAGCCAAAGGTACTCATTTGGGGTTTGCCTTTAAAGGAGGAAGGTTTAATTCTGCCTTGAGGTGATCAGCTGGCTCCAGTGGTTTTGGCCCGTGGCAAGGCAGAACCCCAGCAGAAGGGCATCCCAGGGCAAAGGGCATCACCGCTCACCTCGGGGCAGCCAGGAGTTAGGGAGGTGTGGTACAGAGACAAGACTTCATAGTTCCTGCTCCTCCAGAGACCTGCTTCCTCCACCTCGGCCCACTCCCCCAGAGCGCCTTCAGCTAAGACCTCATCGCCGCGGTTATCCTTTGATGGAGTTAGTGTTCTCATGATCTAATGCTGTTCAGTAGCCCCACCAGCTGGGAACCAGACATTTAGCACACAAGCCTTTTCCTGGGGATACCGACCGCATCCAAGCCATAACAAATCCTGCCCTGGCCTGGCGCCCGCTTCCTAATGCAAAATCCATTGTGCTAAACTGTAAGCCCTGCCAAATTCAACGGTCCCGACATGATTCAAAAGTTTTTACCTAAAATCTCTTCTGAGACTCAGGCTATGAACCCATTTGTTTGTTTGTTTGTTCTTTCTTTTGTTGTTGTTGCTGCTGTTATTTTAGTTATGTGCGTTGCACGTACAGTGGCCTAGGGTCGGCATTCCCATTTCAAGCAGAATAAATGGAGACATAGAAAGGAAGGATGGGGGTGCTGGAGAGATGGCACAGTGGTTAAGAGCACTGGCTGCTCATCCAGAGGACCCAGGTTCAATTCCCAGCAACCACTTTAAGATCTGACACCCTCATTACAGACATTCCTGCAGGCGAAACACCAATGCACATAAATAAATAAATTATTAAAAAAAAAATAAAGAAAGGAAGGAAGGATGGAACTAAGCAAGAACAAAACCCAGCAGAGGAAATGTTAGGTCCTAGAGTCCTAGAGTTCCAAGTCTGGCAGCTGGGGATGGTGGCAGTTCCAGCATCCTTGCAGGCTGCAGCCCAGGTGACTTCCTCCCTGGACTATGTCTGCTTGTGTCCTGCCGCGTTCCTTGCCAAGTGTTAGTTCTGACCCCTTTACCTTTCCAAGTCTCCCTCGCAGCCCTGGCTTCGCTCTCGCAGCGTAACAAGGTGAAGCAGGGGCCACTTCTCAAGCGAAGTCTTCCGTAGTCCTGACTAGTCTTGAGTCTGCAGTGGGTGAAGCTGCCCTGATGCCCAGGGTGTGTCCTCAAGGCTCCCTCCTCACCACAGCATCGTCCCTGGCTCCCTTTGAAAAGCATAGGTCTTGGGCTGGAGAGATGGCTCAGAGGTTAAGAGCACTGGCTGCTCTTCCACAGGTCCTGAGTTCAATTCCCAGCAACCACATGGTGGCTCACAACCACCTGTAATGGGATCTGGCGCCCTCTTCTGGCCTGCAGTCATACATGCTGTATACATAATAAATAAATAAATCTTTAAAAAAAGAAAAGAAAGAAAAGAAAAGCATAGGTTTCTTCACCAAAAGTGTCCTCCTGATCTGCCACTTTAACAGACTCCCTTTCTGGCCTAACTCCAAGCTTTCCAAATCTTTCTCATTTGTTTTTAGTCCGGATTTGCACTGTAATGATGGCTAAAAGTAGCCAGCGATACTCAGGCCACAGCCTGAAGGTTGTCCTCACTAGATTAAGTAGTCCATCAAATCTAAATGTAGCCTGATGGCAATACGAATGTCTCAGGACACCGAAGAAAACGCGACCATATTCTTTGCCAGAATGTGACATGCACGGTCTCTCATGCGATTCCCAGTCGAGTTCTAAAGCTGCATGAACATGGTTTCCTGTTGTTTACATTTCTATTGGCATTCTAGTCTTTGGGACTCCCACGCCAATCACCCATGCATTCTCTGTTCTCCATCTTCAGACTTTTCCAAATTGCTTGCATAAACCAATTCTAACCCCATGGTCAGGTATATTGTCACAACAAGGACCCTGCTTGTTGGTACTGATGTTCTGTGTTAGGTTTTTTTTTATTTTATTTTAAAATCACTACAATGTATATTATATTGGCAAATTGTCATGTGTTGCTTGAGTTCACTGATAAGCTGGCCCCGGAAGCAGGGTTATCTCCCTCCCACATACGTTTCAGACCCAAGCATGTTTGTCTCAAAGTGTTCTCCAAGGCCCCTTGCCTGGGGATCCAGGCCTAGATCATGTTAGGAGGAGGAGGAGGAGGCTTTCAGACCAAAAATGTGTTTCAGATTGCCCTGTCCACGAGGGTGGGTAGACTGGGATCGCCGCAACGATGGACTAGTTGGAACTATCCAGGAGGATCTAGGTTCAGTCCCTAGCGCTTCAGTGATGGAGAGTCTGCTTACTATGTGAAAAACCAAAAACCTAGGTTTAATTCTAGCAGGAATGAGTGGGTGAACTAACCAACCAGGGAAAAGTGAAATGAACCGACTTAAAGTTATAGTGCTATAATTCTGTGTCTTCTTTCTCTTGCGTCTATGGCTGTAACAAATGATGGACGAGGCCTGGCTGAGTTCCTCTCTGACAGAGTCTGAGCGCTGATGATGTCATAGGTACGGTGGTAGGGTGTGCTCGAACTTGGGTCCTCACGCTTGTGCCACAGACACTTTATCCTCTACCTTGTTTTTGAGGCAAGGTTTCCCCTGTTGTTTCTGAGGCTGTGATAGGAACTCCCTGTTGGTTCTCCTGTCTCTGTGTCCAGTTTTGCCCTGGAAGTGCTGTGATTACAGATGCAAGCTGGCATCTGGCCTTTTATGAGGTGGTGTCTAGGATTGAACTAGCGTCAACATGCCTCTTTGGCTGTTTTGGTAAGAGGAAGAGCCAGAATTCCTAGGGGAAAGTATGTTTTCCCTATTTTTCTCCCGCAATTTTATCATTTTTCCCTCCCTCAGGAATGAAATACGAGTTTTGAGTCAATCTCTACTCACTGATTCTACGTGTTAGGTAAATTCATCTCAAATGTATCCTTATCTCACTGTTGAAATCAGAATTCTTGCGTACAATCGACTATCACTGGAGGGCTCGGGAAGATAACTCTCAACAAGTTGGCTGTGTGTATGGCTACCGCTCTGTCCTGCAGAGGTGATGTTAAACTTTAACATGATGCTGGATGTTGTAATCCCCCAAGGGAGCAAAGAGGTTGCCGCCCTGGCCTCAGCGTTGGCAGGGAAGATCTGTGTTTTGTCCAAAGGGCTCTGAATTCTGTGCTGTATGCATCACTCCAGGCTACTCCTCCATACAGGAGTTTGTGTCGTTCAGCTATTGATTTTCTGCCTCAGTAACAGTAATCTGTAGATGAAGTTTTTTCCAGTGCCCCACCCGGTCCACAGCCGTTCAGACCCAAGTAAACACACAGAGGTTTATATTAATTAAAACTGCTCAGCCATTAGCTCAGGCTTACTACTGACTAGCTCTTACATTTAAACTCAGCCCATTTGTGTTCATCTACATGTCGCCATGTTTTCTGTGGCTTTACCTGTGTGCCATTACATGCTGCTCCATGGACAGCGGGCTGGCATCTCCTGACTCAGCCTTCCACTTCTCAGAATTCTCCTTGTCTGCTTGTCCCGCCTATACTTCCTGTCTGGCTACTGGCCAATCAGTGTTTTATTTATCAACCAATCAGAGCAACACATTCACAGCATACAGAACATCCCACAGCAGTGATCAGTAATGGCGGAATCATTTTAATCCATAGTCCTTAATTTTTTTTTTCCCCCCAAGTTTGAATGTTGTGTTTTTTCATGTTTTATTCTTAGGTGTGTTCACAGTTGGATAGTCAGAAATCCTCCCTCCCTCCCTCCCTCCCTCCCTCCCTCCCTCCCTCCCTCCCTCCCTCCCTCCCTCCCTCCCTCCCTCCCTTCCTTCCTCTCTCTAAGACAGGGCTTTTCTTTGTAGTCCTGGATGCTGTTGTCCTGTCCTGTCTCCTTTCTGTATCCCGTCTCCATGTCTGCATGTCTCTTTCCCTCCGACTAGGATCCTCTCATTGGATTCAGGGGCCAACTACCTAATCCACATCCCCTCATCTTGCTCCTGAGCTTAGTCGCATCTGTAAAGACTTTGTTCAAAATGAGGTCACATCGTGAGCATGACGTCACATTGTAAAGAGAGAAGAGAATTTTGGGGTGGGCACTATTAACCACTTCACAAAATTTAATGCTGCCTCCCTTTTTCCTTTTGAGACAGGGTCTCGTGTATCCTGTACTGGATACATTCAAATTTACCGTGGAGCTGGGGATGGTTTTGAACTTTGGGTCTTCCTGTCTGCTCCGCCATGCCCAGTTTATGTGATGTTGGAGATAGAATCCAGTGCACATGGAGTAGTACAGTCATTCTATGAATTGAACCCCACGTTACGTGGGTTTTATTGTGAGTGGCTAACAAGAACAAGTAAATTAGATGCTAACAGGCAAGAACCTATCATTGATCATTATTAGTTTGTGCTTCTATTGCTTAGCTTTACTTAGGGAGACTCAACTCCTAATTATTTATTCCAGTTTTCTCCCTCTTTCTGCCCTTCCCCCAACCTTTGCAGTGTTGGGGAAATCCAGCCCAGGTTACATCAGGCAAGTGCTCTACCACTGAAAAATAACTCCCGTTCCTATTCCACTCATCTATTCCACTAAACCACGAAAAGTCAAACTGTTTCTTTTAAGCTGACGTGACATACCTAACAATATGCGTCTGTATATCATACCAAAAAATTAGTGGAGCAACCTTTGAGTATGCCAGTACATTTCATATAATCTTCATATTTACAGGCTGCTTAGAGATCATCTAGACGCTGATGCCATTGGAATCAGGTTCTCTTTATTTTCCACCACAATATACATCCTGCATATAAAGTCATGTCTAACAGAAAAAAAATCTAGGTATCTGTTGATATTCATCAAGTACATTTAAAAACACAGGATACTGCCCCCCCCCTCTGACCACCTGTGTGGGCCTGTGTTCTCAGGCCTTAACTCTCTGAGGTAGGGATTTCTCTGTGTCATTTAAAAAGTTGAATCTGGGACTAGAGAGTTATTAACAGCACTGGCTGCTCTTCCAGAGAACCTGCGTTTGGTTCCCAGCACCCACCCACATGGCCAGTAACAGTGGCCTGTATCTCCAGTACCATTGGATCCAATGCCCTCTTCTGGCCTCTGTGGGCACAGGACATCCATAGTGCACAGGTATAACATGTAGGGAGAACACCCATAATATAAAGATAAATAAATATATATTTTTAAAAAGTTGAATCTCACTTGCAAGAAGATTTTAGGAGTACCTTTGTAATCCATGTATCACACTGAAGACCACTCAAGACAGAATGACCTCAGCTCACCAAGTAAGGGTCACAGGGTGACATGGAAGAGCCCAGTGGCTTTTGAATTTCACACTGCCACTACTTAGGTAAACAGATTGACTCGTGGTTTACGGAACTAGCTGAGCCACGAGGGCTCTTGCAGTTCTGTTCTAAGAGTTACTGCCTCAGCTTATCCTTTCATAGTCAAGTTCTTTGTGTCTTAACTTCTTCTGGCCAGAGACCTCATCTTTTATTTCCTTTGGGTCATAGGAAGTAGCGCAGTGACGTCCCTGGGCCAGGCAACTTACCGGCTAGCTGCCGTTGGTGGTACAGAATAGTGAGGAGCCATCCAAACAGGGATAGGCTGAGCCAGATGCTCCAAGGCAAAGGAGCACAGAGCATCTCTACTGTGCGGCAAGGGCTGCAGCTGGCACCCAGTACACAGATAGATAGTTTGGGTTTGTGAGTCAGTTTCCTGCATCCTGTGGTGTCCAGAGGAAGACCCGGCAGCAGCAGCTGGGCCTGTGAACAATGGTCGTTTCCTGCAGTCAGGGGACTCTACAGTGTATGTAGGGAAGGGGACCCCCCCCTCACCCCCACAGGGCCACTCAGGGTTCAGATGGAACTCTCAGAGTGTCCTGGAGCCAGTGTCTATAGACTATGTCTTTTCTTTCATTTATAATCTATGATGGAGAATTTGCCAGGGTGCATTTAGCCTGTGAGTGAAGAGATTGGATGACCCAGTTGTGCCATAATAGTTAGAAACACACACACATGGGGCTGGAGAGATGGCTCAGTGGTTAAGAGCGCTGACTGCTCTTCCAGAGGACACGGGTTCAATACCCAGCCCCCACATGGCCGCTAACAACTCTCTGTAACTCCAAGATCTGACACCCTCACACAGACATACATGCAGGCAAAAGCACCAATGCAAATAAAACAAAGATAAATAAATTACATTAAAAAAAAAAAGAAACACAATCCAACACTGACTTCACCTCCTCATCTGAAAAAGTGGCAATGCTGTAGAAGTGTGACATCATTCACATTTCTATACCAATACATTTATCTGTAGCACTAGTAGGTTGTGAATAATGATAGTCAGTGTGTACATGGGATTTACTATTTGGTCTGATATGAATGTTTCATACATTGTCACCGATTTATGTATATTTATCTATATGGAGTGTTCAGTATTCTAATGTTTAGTGTTAATTACACGCTAGCTTATGGTTGGTCCGCATCAGAGAAGAGAGGTGAGCATGTCTTTACAAAAAAGGAAGCGGGAAGGCGAGGTGACAAGCGGTAAATTAATAGCAAACAGTTAAACGGAATCCAGTGATTTCTGGGCCGTTGGTCATGTGGAGAGCCACATCGGCTGCGATGAAAAACGCTGAGAGATAAGCACAAACAAATGGACTCTCCGCGGTCCGGGGGCTGCATTGGACAGGATGAACAGCGCCTGCTGACCCTGGGCTCCCCTCTCTCTTCTAGAGGATCCTGGGCTGGTTCCTGGTGTGAAATAACGGACAGATAGGGAGGTGTCAGCAGCCGGGCCAGGAAAGCTGGGATTGGGTAGTGGCTTCCTGTAGTAACAGGCGCTGGCTGGCTGCCCCGAGCTTTCTGGCGGTGGCTGCTGGAGAGGTGGGTGGGAGACAGCTGTGCCTAGCACTGCAGGCCACATCGGCTCCCAGAACACCAGCCCCTCCATGGAACTGCTGAAGAATGTTCTGCCTGAAAGGTGAGGGGGCTTGGCGCCCCTGTGGGAAAACTGTCATTCCAGCCAAAGGGTTGGATCCACAGCAATTAGAATTTGAGGGAGTTTAGTAAGTATGCAAGTAGGAAAGTCATTGTTCTTTCTTTCTTTCTTTTTTTTTTTTTTTTTGGGTCGCAAACAGGAAGAAAGACCTCCTGCTGGAGAGATGGAATTCTTTTAGACAGAAAGATTTCTCGGTTTAAATATGTTCTGTGTGTGTTCTGTGGTAGAGGAAAGTGGTTAAAAATTGTAGATGAAAGTTTTTTTTTTTTTTAAAAAAAAAAAAAAAGTTCCGTAATGTAAGAATTGTTTAGTGGTGTTCTGTGAGTCCTGGAGGAGACGTTTTTGTGTTAGGAGTTACTCAGACACGAAGTTAAGAGTAGAGTGGAGGGAGGGAGGGAGGACTCTGTTGCTTTCAGCCTTAACGCATGTATTCAGGAGTGAAACCAGTTTTACAGAAGACACTTCTTGTTCAGGCTGCGTGTGGGTTGTAAGACTTCCTAAGTATTCTATGTGATGAATAACTGAGTGTCTGTAGTGATTCACGGGTGACTGGTGATTTTCTTTGTTGGACAATTATTTTGTTCCCTGGATTATTATCTTTCTTCCAGCCCTATCACAGTGTTCATACTTGGGGTGTGTGAAAATGTGCTTTTCCTATGAGACTGTTGAAATGAGGGAGTTCGGATGAATTTCCTTGGAACTGAAGCGAGCTGTGTTGTTCATATCTTTCTGTGTATGTCATTCTGGTGATGGTAAACTCTTGACAGCTTTTCAATTTTGGGAAAGAAGATGTCCCTAGTTTGCTGTGTAGACCAGTCCTTTGTTCTCCGTCTGTTAATGGAGTATAGACGTGGGTTGTGGGGTTTCTGCCTTTGTGGTGTTCAGCCTAACTTTGATGCCTTAAAACTTGCCAGGGTCATCAGTGTTCTACTTCAAGTTGGAGGTATTGATGGATCGGGTACAGAGTTGACCAAATGGAGGGGACAAGAATGAAAAGAATGTCACTTTTTTTTTTCTCCTCAAACAGTCAAATGTCCAATTCTTATTATTATTGGCTCCTTTCTTTCTTTTCTGACTTTCTGTCTTCCTTCCTTCCTTCCTTCCTTCCTTCCTTCCTTCCTTCCTTCCTTCCTTCCTTCCTTCCTTCCTTCCTTTCTTTCTCTTTCTTTTCTTTTCTTTTCTTTTCTTTTCTTTTCTTTTCTTTTCTTTTCTTTTCTTTTCTTTTCTTTTCTTTTCTTTTCTTTTCTTTTCTTTTTTTGAGACAGGGTTTCTCTGTGTAGCCCTGGCTGTTCTAGAACCCGCTCTTTAGACCAGGCTGGCCTTGAACTCACAGATATCCACCTGCCTCTGCCTTCGAAGTGCTGGGATTTCAGGTGTGTGCCACCATCTCCTCCCGGCTCTCAATTAATTCTTACGATAGAGAGTTGTAATGGATTTCTTGGGAGACTTAGTCTAAATGACTTTGAATACTCCTAAAAAGTAGTCTTTGATGAAAGGGATTATGAAATCATTTCTTTTAAACTTATTTCTCTTGGGAAAAAAGGTGTAGGGTGTCAACAGTATTATTGGATAAAAGAACATGCTATCTTAGTATGATTTCCACAGTGCAGTTGATGTCTGCAATCTAATGATAGCTCAAGGTTAAGAATTTTTAATTGAATACAAGTGTGAAATTGCCATTGAGTGTGACTTCTGGAGCCTCATTGTGTGTGTGTTTTTCTCCACCCATCCCTTAACAACAGTTTCACTTTATCAGAGAATTGATCAACACCAGGACTCAGTTTCTGTGTTTTAAAAATCACAAGCTTGGCATTCAATGACAACGAAGTACTTGGATGCTGAAGTGTGTGTGTTCTAACGTGGAATTCCCTTGAGCAGCATGAATAAAGCCCCTTTTTGGGTCTCTAGGCATCAGACAAACTACTGATAATTCACACTCTTCCTGTGATCTACGGCTTGCTGGTGTGCAGTAACGCATGCAGATGATCACACGTGCAGCCTGTTGAGACAAACCCATGATGAAGGAATATCAAGGGCCACTTTTTGAATGTTGGTGTTTTCACTTGGGGAGAGCCAGGGGTGGCAGGGGAGAGTGCTTTCAATAATTGGCTTATTTCTTTTGCTAGCTCCTGTCCTGGGGGCTATTGAATATGTGGTTGTGATTAACATTGACCTTAGAGGAAACGTGGCCTTTCTTTTGGTTTAAATCATGTTCCTGTGTTTTTCTTGTAATTGCTAAAAGAAAACATTCTAATCAGATAGCCTCCCACACTGACGCAATTTTCCTTTTCTTAATTGAGGCTTTTTTTTTTTTTTCTGAAGTCACATTTTCTTGGCTTTCTGTCAATTTTGTGCTAGTAAATGTCTGTATAGGAGAAGCTACCTTTGCCATTACTACTACGACTAGACTAGCTAGCATACAGTTGTTCTGTATCTGTGAAATGGATAAGTTCTTTAATAAGTCTAGTCACTGTTTGCTGTCACCGCTGAGGTATCTCAGTCTATCCACCCCACCCAAATTAATTTGTCTGAGCACCATCTGAGCCCCTCGTCTCTGGGAAGATGCCTTCTGAAGTTCTGCCAAGGCCCCTGTAGCTAACAAAGGCATGGCGTAAAGTTCCTGCATTGTCTATTCAGTGATCCATCACGGTCCAAGATGGAAGTTTCTGGCTGACCAAACAGTATAACTAATAGCAAGCTTTCATATATGTGTATAGTCACAGATGACTGTCTTAAAAAGCCGGAATTAAATACTTACTGCTAAAATCACACGGGACACAGTTATCTCTAAGGTAGTTAAAAAACAGAAATTTATTAAATACAGCACACCAACTTCAGCTTTATAAATATTATCTTTAAGTGCTTTTCCTATATGGGATAGATGTTTAACAGTTTTCTAATCCATCACAGACTGGTGTCTCATACACGTAAAATCATGTGTTCCGTGACGTCACCACAATGTCATACACTAATCATACTTGCCTTTTGGACTTCGGCAAAGTATTGTACGAATGGTGCTGTTCACAGAAAAACACGCGTGAACTTACTAGAGCAGCTGAACTTCCTTACACAGTTCCACAGGCCAGACTTCTGAAATCAAGGTATTGTCTTCGCGCGTCGGCGCTTCTACCCAATTGAAACATTCTCTGCAGGAGAGAAGAAAGGGACTCACAGGACTCAAGAAGCTAAGGGAATGTTCAAGGCTCAGGAAGCTCAGTAAATGGCGAGGTTGGGGGACAGGGGAGTTGGCTTAGTGGATAAAGTGTTTGCCTTGCAACTATGAGGTCCCAGAATCCTTGTAAATCTGAGTGCCATAGCGCATGTCTATAAACCCAGCACCCCTAAGGCATGATGGGTGGTGGAAACCGGAGAATCCCTGCAAGTTGGCAGGCAAGGTACTCTGGCCTGTGTAGAAACAATAAGCGACCCTGTCTGAAACGAGATGAAAAGTGTAGACTAGCAACTGAGCGTGTCCTTTGCCGTCCACATACATGCTACCGTGTGTACATACCCACAATCACACATGCTCATACATTATATACACACAGATTTTTTTTTTTTTTTTTTTTTTGGTTTTTTAAGACAGGATTTCTCTGTATAGTTTTGGAGCCTGTCCTGGAACTCGCTTTGGAGACCAGGCTGGCCTCGAACTCACAGAGATCCGCCTGCTTCTGCCTTCCCGAGTGCTGGGATTAAAGGTGTGCGTTACCACTGCCTGGCTAGATTTTTTTTTTTAATCTACAAGGTTCAGAAGGCCTCTCCCCAAGGTTTTTTTCTTTTCTTTTCTTTTCTCTTCTCTTCTCTTCTCTCCTCTCCTCTCCTCTCCTCTCCTCTCCTCTCCTTTCCCTTTCTTTCTTTCTTTCTTTCTTTCTTTCTTTCTTTCTTTCTTTCTTTCTTTCTTTCTTTCTTTCTTTCTTTCTTTCTTTCTCTTTCTTCCTTCCTTCTTTCTCTTCCTTCTTTCCTTCCTTCCTTCCTTCCTTCCTTCCTTCCTTCCTTCCTTCCTTCCTTCCTTCCTTCCTTCCTTCTTTCTTTTTTTTTGTGTGTATAGAGCAATTGTTGGGAAAGAGGAGACTCCTTGGTAGAGTCACTCTGGACAGAAACTTGATAAGGATATATCTTTTGTGAACTGTCACCCATGCTGGGATGGACGTTTCCATGATCCAGCTGCCTTGGGGGGTCACCGCGCTTCTGTAAACAATCCCAGTACCCTCACTGGTTCACCGTTAGACTTAGGGGAACCACTTCTATGGTTCGTCATCACTGCCCTTTCTGGAGTGAATAGACAGTCGTGAACATCTTCCCAGTAAAAGTCATGGAACATGGTTCTAGAAGAGAGTCTTTCTTGGCTCTTCCTTTTCTGGGGGACCCAGGTGTCCCACTTATTGTAACAGCATCACCCCAGTTTCTGCTTGTTTTTCTGAGATCTTTTCTGTATGTCACTATTTTGTTTTTGTGTTGAGTGGCTTTCTCATAAGGACACCAGTTAATTAGGACCCACTCAAATCCCATACGTAGCGTCATTTTGACTGAATACGTCTGCACGGACCCTGTTTCCCCATCAAGTCCTATGTTGAAGTTCTGGTGGATGTAGATTCTGAGGGGAATGCCATATAAGCCAGTATAGCAGAACATGCATGAAGTCCGTGAGTTGAGTTTGCTTTATAAGTGATGTGCTTGTGGTGTACTGTGACTGCCCAGTGCAGCTGCCTTGGAGGTGGTTTTGAAACCTGACAATACACATATAAGGCCAATTTGTACATAGATGGATTGGAAGTCTACTCAAGTCCAGCCATGCAAAATAAAAAGTTGGTGCTTATGTTCCATTAGACGATCCTGTTTCCTTCATGAGCATTTATCCTGTTGAGAAGGGGAAAAACCAAAAAACAAAGTTGAACTTAAGTTTGCTTCAATCGACTCCGTGTGAGCCAAAACTTGAAACAACTGTACTAGATAGTTCAGGCTGATGGACGATTTACCTTTCAAAATTCTCATTTAGGTTATTCTTGAGTTACAAAAGTAAAACAATCTGCAAAAGTGATGTTACTATGGAAAGGATGAATGCAGACATTGCTTACCCGTCTAAGAATCAATTCAGCATTGAAGGTATACTGTAGGCCTTAGTTAAATACATTTTATATAGTATTTTCTCTTGTTCTTCATTTTTTTTTTACAGGGATTTTAAAGCAGGGATCGGTGTAGGGCTGGATTCTTCCCCTTCTCAGCGTCAGTGTGCCTTCCAAGTTCTAGAAAGCTAGTTTGATGGAGTGGGAATTGTAAGCTCTGTGCAGTTGGGTGTGTCCCAGCTGCCTGCATGCTCCGCATGATAGCGTCTCGCAGGTACTGTTTTCTGCTTCACAAGTTACAGCTTTAGGAAGGCCTCTGGCTTGTCTAATAATAGCAAAGAGTTATGTTAGAGAGAGAGCAAGAGCATGGCCGTGAACCATTTCAGGCATGTGCTTTCTGCTCCTTTGAGGGCAGTGCGTGCTGGAAACGGCCCCCACCCCTCCCTAGCCGCGCTCCCTGGGATGAAGCGCAGGCCTCTTCCCAGTTGTCTCTCATGTATGTTGTGTATGCAGAAGAATTCCTTAGATTCCTTTCTTGGCAGCATTTGGAAACCAATGTCAGGAATCAGAAACAGATTTGTTTTTTCTGTGCCGGAACAAGTGCATTTTTCAAGTGTGCTAACAAGCAACCATTTGCTTTGGAAGGTCTCTCGCCAGCCCCCAACACCCCCCCCCGCCCCCCCCCCCCCCCCCCGCTTTGTTTGAGACAGTCTCACTGTGATGGCCCGGAACTCTCACACTCCTCCTGTCTTGTCTCTTCCCAAGTGTGGGGATTTTAGGTGTATCCCCTACCCAGCCCTTGTACTTCTTCGATTCCATCATGAGCCATCAAGCAGCCGTGAAGCCAAAATGACTGCTGTTTTCTTCATCGAGTCTTAGCATCCTTGGAAGGCAGGGACAGCAAAGCAACATTGGGAATATCGCGGTTGTGGAATTCTGGGCATTTGACTCTCGTGCTTTCGCTCTTTGGGCGTCGTATAAGTCAGCGGTGTCTTTGGATGCTTCGGATCATTTCCCGTAACGTGCCCCACCCCATTCCCTCACTGTCCACTCCTTTAAAAACGGCCTGTTATCGATAGCCAGTAATCCGCCGCCACCAAGGGGCATTTGCACCTGCAGTCTAAATTAGCACGTTTAATAGATGCACTGGTGAGATCTCGCATTTCCGAAACTGGAGAGAAGCAGGCGGTTTACAAGGAACCAAACCTGTTCTTGTTAATGTGACTGTTACGGTAGAAGCCAGATCACCCCGCTGGGCCGCGGCATAATCTGGGAGGTGCTGTCCTTAGGGCAGAAAGAACAGTGGCTGGTTTTGCTGCACAAAGTGCCTGGGCGTTCAGATCTGTTCATTTGTAGCTCCCGCTCTGTGCAAAGACAAAGACATGGATCTTCGGGGGGGAACCGAAGCAAGGGACTTTAGTTCTGAAAACCTTGGCAAAGATGTGCTCCGGCTTGGCTTTCCATTTTTATATGGCCGAGGTGCAGGGCCTCACTGGGTCGTGGAGGATGACCCTGAATTAACTCCGAATTTCACCGCCTGTGTGATGGGATTATAGGTGTATGCCGTCGCACCCATTCAGTTCTTGCCCCACTGAGGATAGAACCTAGGGCCTTGTGAACACTAGGCAAACATTTGATCAAGGGAGCTATAGCCTTATCTCCACTTTTAACCTATGCTTGCTTCATTTCTTTGTGGATTTTCATGTCTCTCTGTCGCTTTTTCTGTTCCCCTCTTAGCTGTCTTTCTCTCTGACAGCCCGCATTATTTTTTCTTGTTGCTATGTCAAAATACCTGAGAAAAGCTGCCTTTTGGCTTACAGTTTAAAAAAGGCCATAACTCATTATGGTGGATGGAGAAGGCATTGAGGCAGGAATGCCCAATGCTGAAGTGGTTTGTTGTGGGATATTTGTACACAGTATGAAGATGTATTGCTCTGATTGGTGTAATAAAAAGCTGAACAGCCAATAGCTAGGCAGGAGGTCTAGGCGGGACTTCCGGGCAGAGAAAGGAAGTAGTACCTACTAGGTGCGAGGGATGTAGAACAAACAGGGCATGTAGGAGGAGAGGTAAGGACCACGAGCCACGTGGTAGCATGTAGATAAACAGAAATGGATTAATTTAAGTTATGAGAGCTAGTTAGGAAAAAGCCTAAGCTAGGCTGAGCTTTCATAATTAATAATAAAGTCTCCATGTCATTATTTGGGTGCTGGTGGGATAGAGAAAGACTCATTACAGTAGTTAGTCATATAGTTTCCACAGCCCGGAAGTACAGAGTGAGCAAGAAGTGAGACCTTGGTATAAAATCTCAAGGTGCACTCCCAACTGACCCACAGGCTTCAGTGAGATCCTGCCTCCTAAAAGGTTCCACAGCCTTCCAAAACAGTTCCACCAGCTGGGGACTTAAGTGTTCAAACACATGAGCCTACAGATGTTTCATATTCACATGACCACGCAGTCAGAGATGGCTCAGTCATACCCAAGTCCTACTGAATGCACCCTAGTACAAATATGTGCGTAGTAGCCTGAGCATGCCTTAGTAATGGTGATAGGAGAGAGGTTGGGGTGGTTAGAGCAGCGTGATAAAAGCCATCATGCTACAGCCATGAACTGTGCACAGAAGTCTTCAGGGCTATGTAGCTTCCTGTTCTAAACAGCCGGAGAAATGAATGCTGGAAAGAATCTAACAGTCTTTAAGCAATAGCTTTGGCATAGTTAAACAGTTGGGCAAAATGTGGTCTTGAGGGTACAAGGGATATTTGTATATTGAAAAATGTAAGCTTTTATAAGATCATACGCCACAGTTAAAATTAAGATCTGTTTAAAGTAGGCAGCAGTACCTACTAAGCTGTTTGGTGAGCTGTCATCTGTGTTAGTCTTCTGTCTAGTGATTACCTAATCTTACCAGTTTTTGTTAGCCTAGGTTGAGTTTCGACTTTTTTTGTTGATGTCACCTACTATCAAAATACTGTTAATCTCGAGAGGCATCAAACCAAAAGGATGAGCTAGTTTAACATTAGGTTACATGGGCGGATAGGTGGGTGCATGATGAGAAAAACAGAAGCAAGCGTCCATGGCCCCTTTTTGAGTACTTTTTAAAGACAAAGACATGGGCGGTACAGAGTGAGCTCTAGGAACCATAAGTTGTGATGTCATGGACCTGAACATGTGTTTACATGGATGATTGTTTTCCTAAAGACCCCAGACTTGTTCTAGTGGAGTTTTGCAAGGCAGCTTTTGAAAACAAGAAAGTCATCTTCTTCTGTGATGGAAAGAGGCTATGTGGGTCCCATACTGTTTCATTTCTGAGCAAGAGTCTATTGCCATATTCGTTGCCACTCAAACTTTTAGAATAAAGTTCTAACCAACAAAGCTTGGCCTGTTGGCTGAAGCCTGTAATCCTGGCACTGGGAGGTTGAGACAGGAGGGCTGTCTAGAGTCTGAGACTGGTCTGAATTATGCAGTGAGGTCCAGGCCAGCCTGAATGACCTAGTCCCAAACATGAAGAAGTTGTGACAGGCCAGTATTTGGAGGACAAGTGGAAGGAGAAGCAGTTGGGGTCTGAGAGGGGTCTTCTTGAGAAAGAGAAGGTGGGGAAGGAACAGAAGAGCCTCCAGGGAGCCAGACTGGCGAGCTTAGGAGATTGCCAAGAAGAGAGAAGATGACTAGAGGGGCTGGATTACACTAGATTCTAAGGTGACTCAAAGCTGGGAACGGTGACTTTTCTCTCATCCTGTCACTCTTAATTGAGAAAGGGGACTGGGCGCAGGAGAAGCATTACTGGGAAAAACGGAGTGTGTGAAAGCGTCCAGTACCCAGGGACACTGGCGCTCCGTCCCTTCTTGTCCTATCAAGTTACTTTGTTTGTTTGTTTTGAACAGAACTTTGTCTAATTTTAACAGGACAAAAGACATTCTGGTCCATTCATCCTGGATGTGTGGTAGAGTATCCAGAATATTCAGTATTTTATGCAAAAAAAAAAAGGCTCAATATTATCCCAGAACAGCTAATTTATAGATCTAGATTTATTCAGAATTTATTGTTATTCTGAAGCACTCCTGGAATTCGTCAAGTTTAATGCCAACATTTTGATAAAATTTTGGGTATGAATGCTAATTTGCTGATACTGACAACCATCATCATCCCTTCCTCAGGAAAGTCTCTGACTCATCCCTGATGCATGGGCTCCACCCCCTAGCCTGCATCTCTGTAGACCCCAGGACTCCCGACTGCTTTCTTGTCCATCCTAGAGGCAATTTGCTCATGTTCTTGGGGACTCTTCCTTCACTCAAGCTGACTTTGGAGCAAAGCCAAGCCTCAGTCTTCTTTTTTAAAAAGATATATTTATTTTATTTTATGTGTGTGGGTATTTTGCCTGCATGGATATATATGTGCACCATGTGCATGCCTGATGCCATGGTTCCCCTGGAACTGGAGTTTCAGATAGTTGTGAGCCACCATGTGAATGCTGGGAATTGAACCCGAGTCCTCTAGAGGAACACCCATTGCTCTTAACAACTGAGCCATTTCTCTACCCCCACCAGAGTCTTTTAAAAAGGGTTCCTTGATAATCATGACCCAGATATCTAAAACGATTAACGTCTGTTAGTGAAGAAAATTCAAGAACTCTCCAGTCTATCCTTTGATCAGATGAGTTTAGCCCTTCTGGGGAAGATTTCCTAAGCCACTGTCTACCTAATAGAACACTGAAGATTCAACATCTTGAATGTAAAACTGGGGCATTTTTGTATGAAGTATGCAACACTTTTATTTAAGCTTGATTCAAGTGTCCTGAAGAGCTGTTGATTAGACCCACTTTTGACGTGTGAAAGTAAAGGCTGTTTTTCTAGCACAATGTGCAGATCTGGTGTTTCCACATAGGCAGATGTATTTCTCCTTTTCCATTGTAGCATGTTTACAGCAGCCTTTAGGATGTTTTCTGGACCCTGAGTTGTATAAATACATCCAGATGAAGAAGTATCGCCAGTCGGCTAGCCTGGCAGAGGAACGTTCGGCTGGAACAGTACCCTGCAAGCCATGGGAGCTGCAAGAGCCTCCTGCTAGGTCCTCTCACTGCTCCAAAGGAAGTGTTTGCTGCCACAGCAACGGAAACAAAGCCGTTCATTTTTGGAAACGCTTCCTGGCAGAACAAGTCCTTGATAAAAATTTAAAGCAAGATTTGGAATGCTCAGATGGTGCCTTTTATACAAGTGCTTTATTTTTACAAAAATCTCTCCACATCCAGATGAGAGGAATGTGCGGGTGGATAGTTTCATTCTTACCTTTATAGGGTGAGTGCTGTGCTAAGGGACTGCTAATGAGCTCCTCTTGACACAGGGCTTGTATTCTGTATGCTTCTGTCTGTCTTGACATGGGGGTTATATTCTGTATGCTTCTGTCAGTCATGGGCAGCCAGCCCACTTTGCATCTGAGAGAAAAGAGTGTTAATGTCAGCAAATCACAATGCATGCTCATAGATCCAAAACAATGCTCTAAGTGGAAAAATTCCACACCTGTCATCATGGGCTTGGTCACAGTCAAAACCACACGTGGCACCAAAAATCCTATGCAATTACGTGTAGGCTATCTATGTACAAGGTATACATGAAGAGCTTGAGGTTTGGGCTTGGACTTAGGGCCTACCCCAAGACGTCTCATTTCTCACTACACCACCAGCCCCAGCCTCCAAAAGTTAAAAATAAATAAATAAATAAATAAATAAATAAATAAATAAATAAATAAATAAATAAATAAATAAATAAATAAAAAATCTGAGTTGCATTTTGATCCTGAGCATTTTGGGACCAAATCCTTATGCATCCATGAGGAGATGATATCACCCCCCCCTCTCTGATTCTGTCTCTCTCTCTCTCTCTCTGTCTCTCAAGTCATGGCATTTATAAATGCTGTCAGGATTGGATACCAGTAAGTATATTTTGATGACTTCAAGCATGTCAAATCTAAAATACCAGTTTGATATCTGTCACAGTTTTAGGACTGGGTATGCAAGGCCAGTCCTTTTCATGATAGTCTCCTGTTAGTCTTCCTGTGCTTCTGATATCTGGTCTGCTGCCCAAGATAGTGGTATTGCTGTGGCAAATATTAGAGGCCTTTTTTTTTTTTTTTTTAATCTTTTTCCCACTTAGGATAACAATCTTCCTGAGAATAGGGGCGTTGTAGTTATTCCCTAGAGCTCACTTATCTCCATGAAACTGTAGAATGAATTCATTGTTGGAATGTTATTTGAAAAAAGATATCTGTGAGCTGGGAGGAGGTTGGAGCCCCTCAAGTGGATGGGGTTGCTTTGGTATGTAATGTAGCCAAGGATTCTCCTGCCTGCTCATTTAATGAGATCCTTTGCTTTCATTTTTTTCTCTCTCTCAGTTTTGGAAAGTGACTTTTAAGTTCTGCGCCTTGTAATGAGCAGCTAGCTGCCTTGACTTGAACCGCAAGTAACTCTGTGAGGTCTAAAATTGGGTCAGATTGTATAGACGCTCTGTGGAGAAGAGGGAGGCAGGATCTCCTTGCTGAGGCAGAATGGGCTGTAATGTAAGTGTCATGCTAAGAATATTCTAGTCAAGCCAGCAGTGGTGGCGTATGCCTTTAACCCCAGCACTCAGGAGGCAGAGCCAGGCGGATCTCTTGAGTTCCAGGCCAGCCTGGTCTACAGAGCAAGTTCCAGGACAGCCAAGAAACCTTGCCTTGGAAAAAAAAAAGAAAGAAAGAAATTTGTTTTTCTTTCGTAGTCAGGGTGAAGAGTCCTGTTGTGTTTTCTAGTTAGATAATCCAGTATTAGGTGTAACTCCAAAGTTTGTATCAGTAGTCTACACCCTTCTGTGAAGCTTCCAATGAAGATACCCAGTCACCTCCTCCATGGAGCTGCCTTGACTATACTTCAGGAAACACCGTATCAGCTCCTCCCTAACCCCAAGCAGCCTTCTGTTCCGCCACAGCCTTCCTTGTTGCAACAGCAAATCCTTCTTGCCACTTGTTTACACCCCAATCCTTGAACTCACGGACCCTGCCCTTTTCCTCATTTACCCAGCATTCCATCCTGTTGGCTTCTGTTAAATGGTTTCGGAAATCCGACTACCTCTCATCATCGCCTTTGCTTGTCGCCCTGCCTGGGTCTTCCTGGACCATGGTAACAGCATCCTTAACAGCCTGTTCTCAACCCAGTAGCTGAGTAACTCTTTCAACTGGGATTGTGGCTGCTCCTTCGCTAAGCCTTCTTTTCCCTCGTTGTAAAGGCTCCTTTTGGCAAATTCTCTATTTTGAGAGTGTCAGTCACAGACCAAAGCTAAGCCATAGGTGGATTGCAATGCTTTCTAAGCTTCAGAGCTTGTACTGCATCCGACACTGTGGAGGAGAAAGGTTTCTCTGCCAGGACTGTAGTCTCAAGCGAGCCATGTTCTTGTCTGATGCTCGTGGAAGGTATGTCTTTAAAGTGACTTCATTTTCCTACAATGTGAGAGAGAGGGGGAAAAAAGTCACTCCATCTCATTTTATCTTTGACAGTAACACTCTACAGTCAAATGCGGCTATAGAGATTTCCCCTTGGGCATTAGTAAGTTTAGTAGAAATTCTGTTGGAATCTCGAAAAATTGCCTCTAATGGCTTTATTGATGACGATCCAGTTAGGACAAAAAGTAGGGGTGTGAGTGTGTCTAAACTGGAAAGCAAGCGTTAAATGCTTCTTAACAGCCCGGTTGTTAGGTTTTATGCATGTCTGGTGGGCTGAGTTTGGTGTGCGGTCAGATGACTAAAGTCACTCAGGACAGATGTTATGACTTTCTCTTCATTAGCAGCATTCAGATGGAGGGCCGGCTCCACCCTGGCTCATGGAGTGGGATTTGCACACTCTTCGGGACAGGGACCGCTTCCTGTTGTGTGGTGTGGATGTGTTGAGACCCTGGTTTCCCTAGCAGGGTTTAAGTAGGCCCCTCCAGGGCTGAGCTAATTAACTTAACCAAAAAGGGTCTCTGGATCCTTGCCCATTAAAGGAATGGCGTATTTAAAAGGACGTTAACCATCGCTTTCTGGGAACATATTTTTTTGAGGGTAGCTTAAAATATAAAAGTGGGATGACTATTCTTCACAGGACTGAAAGTCCACAAGCATTATGTAAAATAAGAAATACTATTATTTTTCTGAACTCGTGTTGTTATTGTTATTTTGTGAGTCTTAATTTCCTAGAACAGCCCAGAAGAACAATCCACTGAAGTCTGGGATAGTGGCATACAGATGTAATCCCAGGGCTTGGGAGATAGAGGCAGGAGGATCAAGCGTTTAATGTCATCCTTGGCTATGCAGAGAGTTTGAAGCCAGCCTTGGCTGCTTGAGACCCTGCCTCAAAACAAAGCAGAGCAAAACACCCACCACCGCCACCACCACCAAAAACCACAAGAGGAAAATGTAATGAGACCATTTAATCACTGATTACAGGAACCACAGTTGTAGGAAGAAGAGCTGTTAAGAGAGGTGGGAAGGAGAGAGTAATGTGTTTCTAGGAATTCCAGGGTTTGAGCACAGGAGCCTAGGCCTTGAGGGGATGGAGAGGGATACATGGCCCAGGTGAGCACTTGGTCTTGAAAGTGCCTGGCCACCCTCTGGGAAATGGCTGCTTCCTGGCTCCTCTTAAGCAGTGCTCAGAAGTGGTCCTGCCTTCTCCTGTCAGAGGATTGAGGACTTGCTCACTTAGGGCAAACAGACCTTTTGTCTTAAGAGCTTTCCTCCCCTCTTGAACGTTCAGTTTTTAAAAATGGAATGCCCAGGCATAATCTAATGAATGGGCAATCGATCACAAGGGGAAAAATGGTTTTAAGAAGTATGAGGTTATTTTCTCTTACAAAACCATCATTTAAATATGAGATATGGTTGTATAATAGCTATTTGAGATTTCATGATGATCGTATTTCACTTGGTCTGCTATCCCTTGTTCTAGGTTTTTAGATCCACTGGATACTTTTGTAGAGCTCTGCTCCAGGTCCATGCTTCTATTTTGCTGTTGTTATAACATGTGTTCTTTGTTTCCTCTATAAAAATATTCACACCCTGGCTGGTGGTCATTTCTGTCTGCACTGGGTACCAACCAAGGCAGCCGCTTACTAGGTAGGACCCATGGCAGAGTGCACCTAGAGGCACTCTTTTATTATCTGCTAAGTGTCTCGGCGCTTGGTTGTGATAGGGATCTTATTTTAATCTTCCCGCTTCCTTTGGATATTAACAAATATAGGATCATCTGGCCTCTGAGAGGTTCTGTTTGCAGCTTTTGTCTTAAAACTAGCTCCATCATTGTAATGCCCAGTAGAGATCTTACTGAGCCATGAAAAGCTTGTCATTTCTCATGGTAGTCTACTTCTATAATCCTAGTACTCAGAGGCTGAGGGAGATTATGAATTCAAGGGCACAGTGGGGTATGTAGAAAAGGCCTTGTCTCAACACACAGGCGTATGTGTGCATGTGCTCATGTGTACACACACACACACACACACACACACACACACACACACACACTCCTCCCCAACCCCCCTCTCTCAACATTAATGATGAGCCTAGGAGCTTCTCTGATATTATATAAGACTTTTTCACATGAAGTAGAAGACCCTTAACCTGAGAATCAGAGAAAGCTTCACACCCTTATTGGCAAAATTATTAAGGCCACTCCACATAGTTAAAAGGGAGGTTTATTTAGTGTCGAAACTTACAAATGAAGGGATAGGTAGGTCGCAGGATCTGGGAAAGATGTAGCGCAGTCCGGGGGTGTTCTCTGGAGAACTCTGCTCTGTCTACTTCCAGCGTCCAGGGTCCGGGTGGCGCATCTGGATCTTGGGTCTTCAGGGTCCTCTGTTGGCCCCGCCTTGTAGGCGTGACAGTTACCGAAGCCTCAGTGGGGGTTGGAACTTCCAGATCAAAGCTGGAATGGCTACCCACTACATCTCCCCCTTTTTGTCTAAATAAGAAGGTTCTAACCTAATGCAAGACTATATACAAAGGAATGGTTATCAAATATTATCCAGGAACAATGAGGGATAATGACCTTGATAAGATGGGTCTAGCCTATCGTTTACTGATGTTGAAGAAGCTATTTAATTACTTCCGGTTGTTCTCTCTTCTCATAAGTAGAAAGAGCTGCTCTGCCTGCTTGGTGGAGTAATTTTAGTGGGAGATAAAGAGACAGGTGCCGGGAATGTGGCTGGAGACTAGGAGTCTTCTTCACCTTCTCTTCTACCCACTGCTAATGCCACCTCATTCCTAGACCCTCCTCTTTCCCCCGTCCTCCAAGCCATCACTTCCTTTGGTGATGATTAGCAGCTCGTGTCTCGGTTGCTCAACAGAGTGAGAGTCCTGATTCACAGTCTAGACTCATCACCTAGATCCTGCGAAGTCCGTCCTGATGGGAATACCAGACCACAGTGTATTTCTTTTCTGGCTACAAATCTTTGGGTCTTAACCGCTACCATCCCATATCCTTCAGGATAAAGTACACATTTATCTGTGACATGGAGGGGCTTTTTTTTTGCAGGTGGATGCTTGCTTCTTTTCCCCTTCAGCCACAATTCTGCTAACCTCTTTTCTCATCCCTGTCCTCTTCACCTTTCTTTTCGCTCCCACGACCCTCTGCCTACAAGGAACTTGGCATTTCCATGGGGCTTAGAGGACTCAGTTCAGATGCTTCCATCTCTTGGAGGCTTTCCACAACATTATTAATCCCTTTCTGCTAGTCCTTTAGCACCTAGAAGTCAGGGTCTGTGGATCCTTTACCAATGGTTCAATGCCAAGACTCAGACGAATGTTGGCTGAATCAATGAATTATTAATTGAGAAACCATTAAAAATATAAAGGAGAATTTTGGCATGCCATCTGGCTAAGTAGTAGAAGCAAAATAGAAAGCATTAGCCTGCACCCTCCTAGAAGTTACATGCTGTTCACACCAGTTATGGCATTGCTACTTACTCTCTTTGTTCTCCATAATAGTTACTTGTATAGGTCAGCAAAGACTTCCGAGTAAGATTATGTATCTGGGAAAAAGAAGATTCTAATCCAGGAAGAAAAAAATCCTAAAATAATCGGGATCTTTTTCCCCTGGAAAATTCTATTTGGGATGTAGACACGATGTTTTGTAAGTAAATTAACGTAGATACTATCATCCAAGGTGCTCAAGACTGGGTGTATAGTTTTTATTGCCCTGAATGGTGATGCAGATCAATAATTGAATGATTGACTCATATCCCAGTTCACACTGTTGTAAGAAGGTATCATAGACTGGTTGGTTTATAAACAGCCAGCGTGTACTGCTGTTGGCTCTAGAGGGTGGAAGCCTGAGATGGGGGTGCCAGCAGGGGAGTTTTCAGTGTTGTGGGCTGTAGCCTCCTCTTTACTTTCATGGGAGGAATGAGAGAACTCTCTGGGGCCCTGTTTATGAAGGCCCCACCCTATGACCTAACCTCCCCCTAATATGGTCACTTTAGGGATTAAGGTTTCAACATGGGAATTTGGGAGGAGACCAACTTTCATTCCATTTCAATCTGTAATTGATTATTAAATCAAGTGGTTTGTGTGTATTCTCTGGAATTGAGGAATATGAGGAGCAGAATATTTTCTATTCCACTGTGCCAGTTGCAGTGGGCAAATATTTTGGACACCATAATCTTTATCCATCACTGTCCATGCCTGTTAGCATGCATACTGTGTGGTGAGAAGAGGCTTTGCATGGGTATGAAAAGGGGCAACCTTACAGGCGGTGGATTAGCCCGGATTATGCAGGCTGGCCTGATGCAGCCACAGGAACATGTAAAAAGTAGAGCTGCCTCCCGCTGATGACAGAAGAGAAAGTTTAGGGATTCTGAGCACCGGAAAGAGTCTGTGTGCCTGGTGCTTGAAGGAGCAGGGCACCTGGAAGTCAGGAGAAACAGCTGGGTTCTGCCACCAACCTGAGTACGCGATGGAATAGCTCTTCCTTCATGGCACCCAGGCTGAAGCCTGTCCTTGTCACCCCTTGCTTTAGGCTTGTGAGACTGCCCCCACACATCTCAGCCAAGCCATTGAGTCCCCAACTTACAGCAATGTAGGGCGATAAAGCGATAGTATTTCAAGGTGCCAAATCCATGGTAATTTGGTACGAGAGTGTGTGGCTTTCATAAAGACAGTACTGATTGAGAATGGCTTCTCTTACTGGCTGCAGAAAAGGAATATACTAACTAAACCAATAAACGGGATTGGGAAAGGGATTGTCTCCTCTTGAACCTTTCTGTTAGGAAGATCTCACTTCCACAAGGCCTTAATATTGAATCGCTGACAAATATTAAATTGAATGCCCTTCCTGATACCTGTCTGAGGCACCTATTTCTGGCTGATCCAAGATCTTTCTTTAACCTTTGAAACATCCAAGGTGCACTCCTCAGGGTGTCTCAGACTTCTGAGGGTCTCCATGGAAAAGTAAGCAAAGACACCGTATGCTATTATTTGCCAACTTCGTTCGGGACAGTTAATAATAATAAATCAAAGGAGGGGAGATTGTTTTTTGGTGGTAGAATGTCAAAGGTTCAACCTCAACATCTCCATGTGTTTTGTTGAAGCATACTTGAGATGCTTCTTTCTTTGAAGCACTATTTTTCTAACGTTGCCTTCTGAGAGCCGGCCTTGCTGGTCAAAGGGCCCCCTTCCAACCTCAGATATTCGAGACATACTAATCTTTTGTCATCCGACCGACACAAATTTGATTTTTACCTCCCTCTAGAAACGCTAACTGAGCTTTCTTGCTGCACTTCTAAACGCCATTCATTTTCATTCTTATCAACAGGATAGGCCAAGTCTTTGGCAGCTGGTGGAACAATTGGCTTGGTTTCAGAGCAAAGAACAGTTATGTGTATGTCGTCGTCGTCGTCGTCGTCGGGTTGCGACGGCAGTTAGACATGAATAGAGTTGCTAACTCCAGTGCGCTCTCTCCTTTGTAGAAATCAAGTGACTTTTTGAGTACTTTTGCCTAGAGGAAAAAAATTATGAATTACTCCCTTTCAAACACCGGATAACACGATCGTAGAAAACCCATTTGAATGACTAGTCAGAGAATAAAAACTCAAGACAGGCTGCTGAGTACAAGGTTATGAAAACATACGTGTTGTTAGCCTGCTTGCCATTTTACATGCGTAATGAATGAGAAAACTTAGCCTCGCTTTTGAAATGAACTTATCATAGGGGAGGTTTGTGAGTGTGTGTGTGTGTGTGTGTGTGTGCGCACACGCGCTGGCCTTGAACTCAGGAAGGACCTTGCACATGCTAAGCATGTGTCCTACCACTTAACTTCATCCCTGCTCGTAAATGCTACTGCACATTGGTTTTGTCATTTAGGTAGGGTGTCCATACATCTTCCTGCCTTTTGAAGACTCTTCTCTCTTAGCAGATTTATTGGGGCCCCCAAAGAGGCCCTTTCTTAGTGTACAGCTCTCCTTCTGCACATTCAGATTTGAAGGCCGGGTGGGCAGATCATTGCCGCTCTCCATCTCCTTTCTTGCCAACTGTAACACTCAGCACCCTTGATAACACAGCTCTGCTTTGAGTTTTTCTCCCCTCCGAAGAGCATTTTATCTCTTCCTTCTAAATGGAAACCCTCTCACCCCTCCTTCTAGTCTGCCACCCTTTTTTATTTCTCCATCACTAGAACGATTCTCTGAGTACTGTTAGACATAAGGTCTTGGTATTCGGGGCCTGTCATGTAATCATCTGGAATTATATTTACTTATACAGCCTTATCATTATGTCAAAACAGCTTGTTTTCTCTGCGTAATTATCACATGTGAGTCTTCTGTGTATAATTCACCAGTTTCTAGTAGATTTCAAAATACCCACTGGAGTACAGCCCATGTCCTTCAGGGGTCTGTAGGAGATGTATGGATGGGAAGCAGGGCTTGGCATCCAGTCTGGGGGCTTTCTAATCACTAGTAACTTTGGCTCTGACAGCGAACATACATGGCAGTGGGACAAGGCATTTAACTTCCTGGGGTCCAGCTCTTTTCATCTCTTAAATGGGTGATCCCTAGCCTGTAAGAGCCTTCTGAACTTTCAGTGGGGTAATGCATGCACAGCTTGTCTGGAACTTGGCTACACCCCGTCACTGTTAACCACTACTTTTCTTGCTGTTCTGCGAGTGTGTTAAACGCGACACGGCCCCTGAACGTCTGACGGTACTTGTCACACTCCTGTGCCAAAAAGGCTCTTTTCACCTTGGGTTTTCAGTTTCCTAAGTGGATTGCTGTGGGGCAGAGTGGGCGCCCATTTCTTTCCACTGTTCATATGTAAATGTGCCCACAAATGCCAGGACAGGGTAATCCTGCCCTGTGACTTGCCATTTATCTTCAGACGGGAATTCAGCCCCTATCCACAGATGTAAATGAGGCTGCTGCCAGCCTCAGCCGAAGCCTTCCGACATTCCTTTGTTGTTTTAGATTTAAAATGAGAAGAACCGCCCACCCCCTTCACTACGGCCTTTCCTGGGTGGGATTCCCAGAACCCAGTTCCGAGCACACGCGAACTACTACCACCTCACGGACTTCTGAGCTATGGTGCTTGTTTGGTGATTTCTTCTTTCTGTACCTTCATTCAGTTTCCAAAATACAGAACTACAAAAGATGCCCTTCTTGGTACAGATTGCAGCGGCGGCCCCCAGCTCTGGTCTTGACCTTCTATGTCAACAGGTTAAAGAGAGAGGCTAAAGAGTCTCCCCGGGGATTTCCATGTTGCTTACTCAGCTGGCTGGATTTGCTTTCTTGTTTAAACACTACAAAGCAAAGACAAAGGAGGTACTGGGAGACACATGACAGGGTGGAGTCCCCTTTAAAGCCGATCTTGAAGTACCAAGCAGCAGGAGAGAAGCTGGCGGAATTTTAAAAGCTAACAAGAATAACAGAGATGTAGCCATACCCCCAGGATGGGGTTTTGCTCGACGACGGGCAACCATGTGTCAGTTTATTTTAGAAGTCATGATTGTGCCGGTTAAAAATAGAAGGCCAAAGAGATACTTAAATCCAGAAGCACCTTTTAAAAAAGGATGATAGAAAGTTTAATTTCAGAATTAATGACATGTGACCCAAAGTGTAGTTTCAAATGATAACAAAGGAATAAAATCATGAGGTCCCAACTTGGGGGAAAAATATAAAGGAATGTAGCTATTGTGAGAGTGTGGGGGGGGTGTTGGGGGGGCTTATAGTAAATAAGAGGGGAAAATACTGATACTTGTTCCTTTATTTGAAGGTTTTCTTGGTAGAAGAGAATGTAGGTGAGAAACATTGATGAAAGAGAAGAAGATGGGGGGGTGTATATGAGAAAAAATGTTTTAATATAATAACTTGAGAACTCATGAGTGTGGTTACATTTGAGTTTTCATTATTATGATCATTATGGCCCAATATTTTTAAATCCTTTATGCCTAAAAGTTTCTGTCTCCGGTCCTGAGCTGATGTTAAAGCTCCCCTGTGTGCCCTGGTGGATTGGACCAGCTGACCTTCCTTTTTGTACTGTTAGTTTTGAATTTTGGAGCAAAGTACTTTGCCCGTTCTTATGTTTTAGCTTTGGGCGAATCATATAGTGAGCTTGTTAGACTGAGCCCTTTCGATCTCTCGGAGGCCAGAAACGTTCTCTTATCTGTACCACACAATATAGTTAGTGCCTAAAATAGAACCTGCAGATTCCTAGTCCGACCCTGTCATCACTGAGGTGACTTCAGAGATGGAAAGGCCAAGGTCCCAGGGTGGGGATGGGGGTGGGGGGGTGGGGGGGTGGGGGGCTCCGTTTTGATCTCACTGAACCAAGTGAAGCCTAGGAATTTCTGTGCTCATTCAAAGGCAGCTGGTCTACCTGAGTTTGTAGCTAGCCCAGTTGCTACATCACATCAACCCCTCTGAGACCTTTTCTTTTTTCCCTTGGCATTGATTGCTTGAGGATTTGAAAAGAGTTGATTATTAAGGTTTTTGTTTTGTTTTGTTTTCTGACATCTATGGATAGCCTTCTGATACTTTTTATTACCTATATAATTAAAAAAATTCTGTATATGTATCTTTGTGAGTATATGCCACACTGTGCAGCTATCCATGAAGGACAGAGGAAGGTGTTGGATTCCCTGGAGCTGGAGTTACAGGTGGTTGTGAGCTGCCCAATGTGGGTGCCGGGAACCAAACTTGTGTCCTCCGGAAAAGCCATTAGCACTCCTAGCTGGGAGCTATCTCTCAGTCCCACGTTATATTTAATTTTTAAAATTCTTTTATTTTCCCTGTGTGCCCATGTGTTAAAGATAAAAACTTTTAAATCACTCCAACAGTGTTTCCTCTTTGGAAAATCATATGACAGTCTCCCTGAAGGCCAGCTGTGTGCTCACCTTCTGACCCAACAGATTCCTTTTCCAGGTGCAGACTCACCAGAGAGCAAACCTGGGCTTGCCAACTGCTGGGTATGAGAATGTCCATAGCTGCACTTTTCCCAAACACCCTAAACTTGGATAAAACCAAACATCCGTTAAAAATACAACAGGAAGTTCATACAGTGTCGTCCCATACCATACCATATTCATACACTATGATGGTAAGAATAAATGTCATGCCGTCTCGTGAGACCACACGGCTGAATTTCACAGACATAGAAGAGTGTGATTCCAGTCACAAAGCTTCAGAACCAGCAAGGATCGTCATGCTGGTTCAGTCTGGATGATGGTTCAGTTGGTGGGGTTGATTAGTAGCTGGTGCAGTGTGAACCCAGTGTGGTAGTATGCGGGCACCCGCTGTGTGGTGATTCACAAAGACTTGGACATAGCTTGTGCATGTCTCTGTACCCAGGAAAAAGTGTACCTAGCATTCAGGTTTGATTTTAGCTTTCCCAGTTTCCTTTGTCTGAGTGGGGCTCTTGGTCACCTAGGTAAGTAATCTTTTCTGTCTAAGGAGTGGCTTTGGGAGTCTTAGGCTTGGTTTGGATTCTACCCCCAGTGCTTGGCTCGCTTCACATTGATGAGTTCAAAAATCACTTTACCTCTTACATAGTTTCCATTTCTTCATCTTCAAAAAATGGGACCACGAGGAGTTGACACACCCCAGGGGTGTGATGAGATCTTGGTGAGATAATGCACACAAAATGCTTAGCTCAGAGGAGGGGCTGTTCACTTCTAGCTCTTATTTTTGTTTTGTTTCCCCAAAGAGTATTCTGTGCTTCTTAAAACATGAAGCAATCCTGCCATCTGGCCTTAGGCTAGACCTGCAGTGCAGACCCATCTCACCTAGGGTTTGGGCTTTCCAAACCTTAAATCCTCAGAGGATTCATGCCCCACGTTACCCATCACGTGATGGGTTTCCCATCAGCACAGCCAATCAAGAATCCCTCGTCTTTCATGCCTACAGCCTTTTGCACTAGATTTTCTTTTAATCTTAAGAATCTGTATTTAAGCCTCTAACCCCTGCTAGAGGCTGTTGTTGTTGTTGTTATTATTGAAAATACTAGATGAGCTGTAATGTACTTTGGTGGGTACTTCCTATCCAAATGAGCGAGCCAAACCCAGCTACTTTGTTGGTGGGAAAATGGAGATGCCTGACGTTGTACAGAAAAATCATGATAGGATAGTCACTTCTATCACAAAACTCTGCTCATTGGAGTAATCTGGTTTTTTTTGTTGTTGTTTTTTGTTTTTTATCGGACAGCTAATCTTCCTCCAAATGTATCTTAGAGCCACTCATTTGCTCCATTTTCCGCAGGCATCTCTTGTCTACTTTATGACAGTAGCTTCTTGCTCAGTCTGTATGTAAACATCTCCACAGACCAGTGGTCAAGGAGAGAAATTCATACAAGTTGCTTCAGAAGTAGAACTCAGGGACGGAGTGGCCTCTGGTCACTGACAGGACAGATGAGATGCGAGTTTGGAAAGCACTTTTTAGCACTTTTCAGAATCACCATTGTCATGTTTGCCAGCACAGAAAGATCAGGTGACGTGCCCAAGGTGACCTCCGAATACCACAGCACCAGGATCAACCAGTCTGTGGCCCTGGTGTTAGGACAGCTGTGTCTGAGCGGAAATTTACCGATTTGTTCTTAAGGTTTTTGTTTGTTTATTCAGTATTCTTCACATGCCAAGATTCTATGGACTAATATTTTATTTATTTTCATTTAAAATGAGCTACAGAGCTTTGTTATGTAATAGGACATAACTGAATTGGGGGCAGTAATTTACACTGAATGTCAAAGTTTATGATGAAAAGCATTGAGAGTGATCCCTTTGTTCCAGAAAAACATTTAAGGACCTGGGAAAATTAAATGTGAAAAAAATTAAAAGGTAATAGGGAAAGTTTAATTGGTCTTCCTACTGACTTTTCAAGGGATGGCTCTGAAAGTTTGTATTGTCATAATTTTGTCTCGTGTAAGAGAATGTTTCAGGACTGGGGTGTAGCTCAGTGGTAGAGCACTTGCCTAGCATACAGAAAGCCCTGGGTATGATCGCCTGCTCTGCAAAATAATTAATAATAATAATAATTAATATGGCAGTGAAGCAAATATTTGCTAATTCAGTCTACCTGAATGTCAAAATGGAGGGAATTCGAAGCACCAACCAATGCCAGTGTTCTGGTTCTTTCTCTAACTACATGCTAGAGCCCCTCACTGGCGGAAAGGGTCTTGAGGTGCAACTGACATGGTCCAGTCTGTAGATGTCACTGATACCCCCACCCACCCCCACCCCACCCCCACCCCACCCCCACCCTGTCTGCGGTGGTCCCCTGCTGAGCGCTGGATGAATCTGTGTTGTGCAAATGTCATAATAGCCTTCATGGCTGTAGCGGCTGCAGACTCTCTTCATCTAAGATGACATTTCTCTGATTTAAACGAGAACAGGAGTATGAATATTTAATGTTTCATTATAGTATTTGGATGTTTATGAGGAAACCAATATTTTTGAGTTATGAGACACATAAAAATTCCATTTGTTTTGTCATTTTGCTGTTTTGCTTTCATGGTGCCGAGCATCTAACAGGGCCTTGGGTTATGCTAGATGGGCACTATGCCAGAGTCACACCCTCAACCCTAACTTTGGCTTTGATTTGGTTGGGTTTCGGGGGCAGGGTCTTGCTCAGGCTGGTCTCTGTAGTATGTGTTGCCCAGGCTGGCTGAAAGTTCTGATCCTCCTGACTTCTGAGTATTGGGATGACTGCTGAGTGCCAGCCACCATGGCTAGCTGTCTAGCAAAACTTAAACAAAAAGGACCTTATTCAATGAAAACTGGACAGAAGATTAAATTTTTCTCTACAAGATCCACTTTGTATTACGTTACTGGTAAATTATGCTTTGGAAAAGACACTGTTGCTGTTGACATTGTTACTACATAAATGGTAAAGTTTCTCAGCCTTCCTCAGAGAGACCTTTCTATGTAGTGGTCCTCAGAGAAAATGTATTTTCTCAGTAGATGCTTAGCCATGGAGTGTTTTTTGTTTTCTCTATTAGTATTTTTAGATGTGTGAATGTTAATGATATTGTGTTGCTGAAGGGTCTTCTCAAAAGGCCCCACCCCTCCCAGAGGAGCTATAGACAGTAAAAGGTTGCAGATGTGGGGGGTGGGGGGATCATCCTCAGTAATGTAGCCGCTCAATCAAACAACCCGCAGCCCCTGCTGATGTAAGTATCCCTAATGATGACGTGAGCAGCCAAAACCAAAGACGTGTAAGCAGGAGAAATCCCGGGGAAGGATGTGGTAGGAAGGTGTAAAAGAAGATGATGTGGGGGAAAGGGGCATTGAGTAGTGTGTGTGTGTGTGTGTGTGTGTGTGTGTGTGTGTGTGTGTGTGTGTGTGTGTGTAAAAGTACACATTTTAAGAAGGTTACTGTATATTGCTTGGGTTGCCCACCCCTTTCCATAAGAACACACACACACACAGTTGTGTGTTCGTTGTTAGTTGTGTCTTAAGTTGTGTATTAGTTGTCTGTAGCAAGCTTTCTTGTCTGTCTTTGGATCTTGACTATTTTTGGATTGCCAGCCCCCAAATGATGACATGGAGACTTCTTATTAATTATGAAGGCATGGCCTTTAGCTTAGTCTTGTCCCCAACTAGCTCTTATAACTTAATTAACCTGCTTCTATTAATCTACATTTTGCCACATGACTTTTACCTTTTCTCAGTACAGCATGTTCAACTTGCTCTGAGTCTGCTGGCAAATTCTGTGCATCTAGATTCTTCCCCCTCTTCCTCTTTCTCCTCAAAAATCCCTCCTATCCTCTCCTGCCTAGCTATTGGCCATTCAGCTCCTTATTACACCAGTCACAGCAACACATCTTTACAAAGTGTACAGATATTCTGCAACATTTCCCCCTTTTTGTCTAAATAAAAAGAAAAGGGTTTTAACTCTAACAGTTAAACTAGATACAATAAGAACAATTATCAAGCAAGGATTAAATTTACAATGTCCAGTCCGTTTGTATTTGGCAAATTCAGAGAAACAACTCTATTATCTATGCTATCTTGATGAGTCCAAAGTTTTATACCTGAACCATTTTTTATAATAACTTATATTACCAAGCCAAAAGTATCTTTTTAGACTTCATAGCATTTTCTTAGATAAACAACTTAAGTTTTTGTCTTTCAACCTTATACACTTTATACTTTTGTGAATTTATTTTCTGAATTTGGTAACAAGGAAAACTGTAACCATATCTATCTAGTCTTTAGCCCCATCAAAGACCTGAGAAAGATATAATATTACCTAAATAAACAGGAAGAGCAGAGTAAGCAACTTCCAAAACTATAGAAATGACAGAAACATCTGGCTGCCTGGAGAGTCACCCACAGTTTCTCTGAAACATTGGGGCATCTATCTTTGGCCTACAGGCCTAGAATATCTGATAGACTTTTCTGTGAAGCGGGAATTTTGAAGGACTGTCCTACCTTGTCTTGGCAAAGTTCAGCAGTTGCCTTGTGTTTGTGTGTGTGTGTGTGTGTGTGTGTGTGTGTGTGTGTGTGTGTGTCCTGCTTGTCCAATTTGGACAGCATTCTGTCAGTAGTCGAGGCAAAGGCAGTTTCTTGTCCAGTGGCTAACTTTGCCACAATGAAAGCAAACTCCATATGGAGGTTCTTCAATGCCCATTTTCCTTTTTTGAAGTAAATTGGTGCTGCCAGGAGCAGATGTGTCTCACAGTCATGAAAAGTCTTATGTTATTAAAACCTCTTAAATGTCATATTATGTAGGTCTCTGAAGTGTTTAGAGACCACTTATCTCTCTAAAATATATCTCTTTTTAACCTTAAAAACATTCCTACCATGACTACAATGTTTGGTTATTATAGATGACTAACTACTAATCTGTATTTCTTAATTATACATTACAGTTTTAAATGAGCTGCATAGGTGTGATACCTTAAACAAGAATAGAAATATATATACAGTATGTTATGACAAAAATGTCCTTAACTTTGTATAAATAGACAAAAATCCATACCAATGTGAAATATTTGAGATTAGTAGTTGCTTTTTAGTCTAAAAGTAGATTCAATAATCTACCCTTTTGTCCTGTCATTCTTAGTTGACTTCAGCTTTAATTATGTAGGGCAGTTTACTTTGTGGGGTACAGCAGTTCACTGAGAGCTCTGTCGTTCAGAAAGTCATTTCTATGAATTTTTTTTTTTTTCCCTTTCTGGGCTTCTTAGAATTTTGTTGAGTTTGGAGCATGTCTTTAAAATTGATTTTGCGTTTTGCTTTTCAGTTCTTTATAAATACCATTCATGAAAAGAAACCTGGGCTGTGTTGAGTTGACACACTTAGAATTTGGGGATGCTGAACACAGCTGGGTGAATTCTTATTGGGCCATGGCTACAAGGTTATTCTAACTTGCCTACCTTCTGATTCAGGAGGTTCAGTATAGACAACTACTACTGGATTTAGATCAAACTTGATGAGTGGGACACCTACATGTCCCGGTTGATTTTTGAGCATGTCAGTAGTTGATCCTGATGCAGCTCTTGGCCTGCAGTGGGGGCTATCACAGCCTAACTTTTCCCATCCTACCTGGCTGGCCTGGCTTCCTGATGCCCTTGCAACCACATGCAACCAAGACTCTGCCAACAGGCTCACGTGTTGCATTTGGATGGCATAGGAGGAGTGTTAGGCAGTAACTGAGCCGGTTGTTAGGATGTACTGGCCAGTGGAACAGTCCTGGTCTCCTGCTGTCTGGGAGTGGTATTCAGACTTGCATGCCATCAGCGCCGACCAGCAGGTGGCAGCAGCTGCCAGGGTAGCAGGTAAATTTATTCTCTGCCCTACCTGGAGATTTGGCAAGATGATTAATATCCTTTATTAATTGTGGTGCATGCATGTGTGTGTGCGTGCGTGTTATTTTTTATTCTTGATATTTTGTTCTCAGGATTACTAGAGTGGATTCTGTTGGCCTCAATGTGCTCGGCATTGCCTTCACATCTACCTTTAAAAGGTGCTGTCAGTTTTGGGTCAGTGATCTGATATTTCTCCCCAAGATAAAGATGCTGCTTTGATGTGGATGTATGTTCTTTATTGGAAAACTTTGAAGCACCTCAAGAGTTGTATGTGATGTAAGGTTGACGGGAAACCAGCATTTTAATAATGGTCACAGAGAAACCTTTTACGGCAGCCACTTTGGTCATGACTGTGTTTTCTGCAACCCCATCCAAAAAGGGACTCTTAATGGTGCACATCATTGATCCCAGCCCTCTATTTTTTTTTTCAGTACATAGATCTCTATCTGTCACAAAACCCTTGATGCTCATCTATTTCTGGCTGAGTGAAGCAGGCAGAGTGCCTCACCACTGTCCATGATCCAACTCTAGTGAGATCTCTCTCAAGACATCCCTGTGAACTCCATGTTGTCACCCCTCTGGCCACCAGGTGGTCTGAGGAGGTTTAGATGCAGATGGCAGTGTAAACAGAGGGCCAGGGCCCAAGCCTAACTTTCAGGAGTGACTCTTTCGGAACCCGCTGGCCCAGGGAGCTTGCTGGCCCTCACTGTTGGCAAAGCTGGTGTGCAGTTTTTGAACCCAAGACCACACTGCTTTAGCTGCATGCCCTATCAGCCAAATAAGTGGCATGTGCCTGCCTCCCACTTCCATAAAATTAGAGGCTAGGTATAGAGACTTCAGTTACTTCAACAGTCAAAGTTATTGGTAGAAATCACCGAGTTCGTCATGGACATCTACTTTGCAAGTACTGTAGTAGGCATGGATACCTGCTTGCAAAGGAGTCTGGGAAATGCAATGTGCTCCACAAGGGGGCTTGCCTGGGACTGAGAGGTGGTGTATGCACCATTGGCTACCCACGACTTCATATTCCGAACTCACCAGTCACTTGCTGTCTTCTTCATGCTTGCGCTTCCGTCCTTCCTGTGTGGAACGTATAGCATGCTCCCTCCAGCAAACTCTTCCTCCTCAGGGTCCAGCTCATGGATCACCGGTTACATCAAATTTTCCTTGATGTTACTTTTGTATGGCTCCAATTCCAGCTATGAGCTCTCTAATTTATGCCTAGATACTCTTTTATTTTATGGGCCTTCTTCTAGCCAATGGGATTCTTCATGGTCAAGGAAGAGATTATGCATTCCTTGTATCATCTGATGGACACACTAACTGAAATTTCCAAAGCCAGTATAGGTGTAGCTCCTGCTTGCCAGGAGCATAGTACTGGGACAGAGGAGCATCGTGATTGCTTAGATATGTGATAGAGGAGTGGATGGTCCACTCGGGAAGAGAGAGGGCCCAGAGTGGAAGGTGAGGAAGAGCTTCCTGAGAAGATGTCCTCATCTTAGTATCTGCAGAGTCCAGAGCAGCGCTTGTTGTGTTGAAGCATTAATGAATTGCGAGGCTGCAAATGAATTGAATGATTTGCTTGTTGAGACTTTTCCTGTGGTTAAAAGCTTTTTATTGATTTGAGAGCCCACAGGTACTTTAAAATGTTATATTTTTTAATGCCATAAGGAATTAATGCCAGAAGGAATCCCCTAGGGCTGAATGCCCGTGGATGCTGGAAGAGAGTGTTTGGATCCTGTAGAACTGGGCTTACAGGAGATTGTGAGCTGCCATGTGGTGCTGAGACTCAAGCTCAGGTCCTCTGCAAGAGCAGCAAGTGCTTTTAACCACCAAGTCATCTCTCTAACTTCTTCTTTCTTTTCTTGTAGGAATTTATTAATTTAATGAACTAATGTTCATTGCATGCCTACATGTGTTAGCTATGATATCATACTTCTAGATCCTGAGGATTCATGACCTCTGTCCCCTGTCATATGGTCCAGCTCATTTGTAACTGGGAGAGTGAGTCACTAAATAGACCACTAGACAAAGACAAGTAGTAGCTGTATGGACGAGCAGCACAGATGTCAGTCACTGAGTGGGAATGACAGGTCTGAACAGAGTTGAAGGGTCAGGAGAGATTTATTGTCTGAGGAAATGACAAACTGAGCTGGAGAGATGGCTCAGAGGTTAAGAGCACTGACTGCTCTTCCTGAGGATCTGGGTTCGATTCCCAGCACCCACATGGCAGGTCACAACTGTCTGTAACTCCAGTTCCAGGGGACCTGATACCCATGGCAAAAACACCAGTGTACATAACATACACACACACACACACACACACACACACACACACACACACACACACACACACACAAATAGCAAACACACAGGAAAGACACTCTGGGAAACACAAGAGGATTTGGGAAGAGAAGCTGGTCTCTCTTGAAGGCTGGGGGTTTTAAGGGTCTGGGGGGGCATCCTACACCAATTTAGCATTGGTCAGTTTGAACAAAGAAAGAGAGGAGGCTGGGAAGTCCACAAGTTTTGGGCTAAACACATCCTGGTCTGGTCTTGAATTTGTCAGACTGATTCACAGCCTGGAGACCCTAAGTAGTAGGAGAAAAATCCCACCAGGCCTTTGTTTGAAGCTTCCAGGTTTTTGTCTCAGTTCCGAAGGTGAGGAGGAAGCCAGCCATCTTGGAAGCTCACCATTTTTATTATCTAGTCATGGTCCCGCTCCCCACTGTGAGCGCTCTCTTAAGGGACAACTTTATACAAGTCGGAAAATCATGGAGCCATAACAAATATTCCTTTTGAATTCTCTAGGCTCCTTCTGACCCCACACGTTTCTGTCACAGTGCCATGTTTTACTATCTGTCCATTTGGCCTGACACCAAGGTTGGCACGGTGCAAAGTGAATCGTGCGGATTTGACTCTGGCCCTCTAGGAAATGTAAACAAGGGGGTCTGCCCGGTGCGGAGTGCATAGGGCATAAAAGAAAGCCGCCTAAAAATGCTTGAGTTTAGGGATGGATATTCAATGCTGCAGTGTGAAGGAACTCAGGACAAGCATGTTTCCTTAGGAGTATGCATTTGTTGTGGAGAATGGAGGTCATGGTCAGGGAGACCCCATCTACACAGGGTGGAGGGGGATTTTCTAGTCCTTCTTTGATCACTGTGGGAATCTTCTGAACCCTCTCTCTCTCTCCATTTGCATAGACCTGAGAAGAATTTGCAGGGGACTGCTGAAAAGCAGTCTTCTGCCCCAAGACTTCCTAATGATCCCCTTCACCACCGTGGTGTTTTTTTTAGCACATTCTACACACTTGCGGTCTCTATGAATGAAGCATTCAGGTTGCCATTCAACACGTCTGGTTTGGGGTGCATTCTAAGTCCAATTATACAAGAAGCTATTTGTAGCGGTCAGCAGCTGCAAAATGAAGAGGCTTTTTTTTTTCTTTTGAGGGTGTGTGTGTGTGTGTGTGTGTGTGTGTGTGTGAAATGCAATCTCAATGAAGCTAAAAGTTCAGAACGCAGAGTTTTCCTCTTGAGCAGTTGGACTTGTAGCTGAGATTGGGGGTTACCCAGGGAAGAGGTGCCTTTTACACTATTACTAACATGGAACGTCTTGATGAAGTGTGATTTGCATAGTCGCCCTGGAATTTATTCTGACAATGAATGTGATATACGGTCCGGAGTCTGTGGCTGATTCCGCCATCCAGTGGGGCGCCATTGGTGAGTACGTGTTTCTCCAGCTGAAATAATTAAATGTCAGTCAGATTAGAGGCGATTGTTTATAGATACCTAGCAAGAGTGGGAGAGTACAAGCATTTTAAACCACACTGATAGCTGGAGAAAACGACTTAAATAGACTTTGCAAATGAAAATTGATTGTGATGGTTTTGTAACTATTTCATTTTAGATTAGTGCTGAGGAGCCAACCCAGAGCTCTGTGTTTTTATCATATAGTGATTTCTATGGCATGCTGCATTCAAAGAGATGGGTATCTCAGACCCGCTGAGAAAATGAATGTCCATCTGACCCTTTAAGATAGTATCGGAGCGATTTGGGAGAACTATTTGGTACTGTAAGATGCTGCGTTATTTTCTTCCTAAATGTCTGTGGATTGTTTGTTTGGGCCGGGTTCTCACTATTAGCCCAGCTGACCTGGAGCTCACTGTATGAGTCAGGCCTCCTGCTTCTGCCTACCAAGTGCTGGGATTACTGGCAAATACCACCAGGCCTAGCTCGCTATACATCTTAGTTTCCTTTTTATTCTGGTTCTAGGGTTGATTGTTTCTCTTAACTGTTAACTAAATTCTTTTAAAATTTTTCTAATTATGTGTGCGTGTATGTATGTATGTATGTATGTATGTATGTATGTATGTATTTGTGTGTTGATAGGCCAGGGCGCTGCACTTGATCACTTTTTGAATTATTATTTTTTATGTATATAGGTGTTTTGCTCAAATGTATGTCTGTGCACCTTGTGCCTACCTGATACCCCCCCTACCCCATCCCAAGGCCAGGATAGGGCGCCAGGGCCTTTGTCAGTGGAGTTAGATGATTATGAGCCACAGTGTGGGTGCTAGGAAGAAAACCTGGGTTCTCTGGAAGAGCATCCTGAGCCATCTATCCAGACCCTACCTTATTATTTTTTGAGATAGTGCCTCTCACTGACCTGATGTGGCTACACTGGCTGACCAGTAAGGTCCAAGGATCCCTTTGTCTCTGCCTTCGTAGATTATAGGCATCCACAGCTGTGCCTAGCTTTTGTCTAAAAGGGTGCTGGGATCCAAACTCAAGCCTTTGTGCTTATATGGTGGGCACTTTACCAACTGAACCATCTCCCCAGCTCACTGTTGGTTAAATTCCTCAAATGATTTTTTTTTCACATCCCCCTCCCCCTTTTTTTTCATAGTGGAAGACAGAGAGCAGGTGGCTTAGTCCTGTAACCTAGCACTTGGGAGCCCGAAGCGGGGGAGATCTTAAGTTACAGCCAGATGAGGCTCATTACCAAGACCTCGTCTCCAAAGAGGAAAGGGAAAGAGATGAATGAAATAATGATCCAAATTATGAACTGGCCACATTTTTACACTCTAAGCTTCAGATTTGACCATAAGTTAAACATATTATTAGGTACATCAAGAAGATGGCTCATCTTAATCTTGCCTATGATTACTTTATTTGCTAAGTAGGGGGAAATACCATAATTATTGTTATTATTATTATTATTACTATTATTTTCTGCTTCTCGTTTTGAGCTGCCATGATACCAAGGGGGAGGGGCCAAGCATAGCATTTTGAGGCTCATGACAATTACCTAGCATAAGCATTATTTTTTGATTGTCACTCTGAGAGGGTTCTGTAATCAACATGGCCCCTCTTCTTTCCAACCATGCCCTAATTGTATCGCCCTCTACTAATAGGGAGTGCCACCAGCGTGGTGGGCCCGCTGCTGTGTCAACTCAGAAATCTACCTTTTGAAGTCAGGCTTAGTACCAAGTGACACAGATTCCGAGATGCTGGACCATCCATCTCCACTCAGTGCTGTCTTGAGTCTCGTCACTCCCCTTGGTTGTTTATTTACGACAGATGGTCAGCTGTACGAATTGCAAAGAAAAGTCAGTGAAGGACTCTTGAAAGTTTGAGACTTTGCAAAGGTTTTATTTATTTTATCGTTGGCTGGCTGGCTAATGCATGCCCTCCGCAGTCCAGATGAGTTCCAAATGTCCGCGTCTGCTGGGCTGCTGCTTCCCCTCGCCCTGAATCTCACCTCCAGTGGCTTTGTGAAGCCTCCGTAGCCCTTGCTATGGATTCCCTTTGAAGAATTCTGCTGCTGTCTCTCCCCTGACGTAGGAAAATGCAAATTAAAAAAAAGAAGCAAAGCTCCACACTGATCGGATGCACATTATCATTGTCTAGATGAACCTTTTTCGTTACTAGAAAACCAAATACAGTGGGACTTGTTAACTGTAGATACTGTCAGTTCATCAGCAAACCAAAATAGCTCATTTTAACCCCCTCTCCCCGACAGGGTCATTTAGCGTGTGAACCAGCAGGTCTCTTTGCAAGAGCAGTTGAGCATCCACACCAGCTTATTAATTGCAACATTCATCAAAACCATATGTGCGACGATGTAAGAAATCACAAGAAAAAGAGAAAAGGAAGCCGCAGTGGCTGGGCAACTCAGCAGAGCACAGGTTCATAAGAGATCTGCCCACTGCTTGCTGACTTCTCAGCTGGAAAGGGCTGGGGGAGTAGTTGAGGGACAGAGCCTTGCTCCACATGCTTGAGGAACTGAATACCATCCTAAGCATCACCCAAAACCACCATTCCAGTGTCCTTTAAGTGTTAACGCTTACTGGTCATTGATTGTGAAGAGATGGGGCAGACAGACATCTGACTCTCCCCTGGTCACTTCAACTACTTTTCCTATTCTCGAGCAGTGTTTCAGAAGCATCTTCAAAGGAGAACTCTTCTGAAGACCCCATTGTTGAAAACTGAATGTAATGGTGTATGCCATGAATCCCAGCACTCTGGAGGCAGAGGCAGGTGGATCTTGGCCAGCCTAGTCTATAGAGCGAGCTCTAGGACTGCTACGGCTACACAGAGAAACCCTGACTTGAAAAACAAACAAACAAAAAAACAAACAAACAAGACCCCATTGTTGGGACTGGGAATGTGGCAGAGTGAGTAGGGTGCTTGTCATAGGAGAACGAGGGGGACCTGAATTTGTATCCCTGCCTGATACGGCACTTCTTTAACTGGGCTTGGTTGCAGGTAGTATTTAGTTTATGAATATCCATAAGTCTCTCTGGAAGTACAGTATCAGTCTTATTCAGATTCAACCTCAAAGGGCACAGAACGTATAGAAGATCTTCACCCATGGAGGATGACAAGCAACTCTTCTGAGGGCAGAGGAAAGCTGGAGCCAAGGCTGTCCCAGGTCATTGTCACACCTGGCTTCAGCAGGTGTCCTGCACCTGTAGGTGGCGACGTCCTATCTTCTTTTTGTCAGTGTCCCTGGTAGTTGTGTTGTTGTTAAAATCTTTTTTAAGAGTCTTTCTTTCTTCGCCCTTCCTCTCTTTCTTCCCTGATGTCAAAATTCTTTTCAAGTATAGATTCCTTGTAGGTTTGGTAGCCCCATCAATTAAGCAGGTGCTTAATATTACCCAGTTTTAGCTAATCACATGCCACTTTTCAATTAGGTATCTATTAGACTCTGGCTTTTTATTCCACGTTGAGATTTTTCTTTTTGCTCCCCAAAGATTTTTACCAAAGAATGACATCATTTTTTTCTTCCAGATTTTAAAATTCATCTCCCTTAAATTATTTCTTATTCTTAGTATACCATTATGTTAAATTTAAATAGTACAAAAAACACATTTTAATTTTTAAGCCATTGAAAATGATTCTCTTCTCTGAGATACACCATAGCAGTAAGACCCTTAATATGTGTTCAGACAGTAAAGTGAATTAACTTTGCAATTAGGCTCATTAATATGCAGCTCTGCTCACATACATTGTTTCTTTCCTTCAATGAGCCTGTATATAGGCTTTGTAGAATGAATTGGCGTATCAATGCTGCTTGGATACAAGGGTATGAGCCATACAGCATGGTGAAGAATAATTGACTCATACATACAAAAGGAGCCACAGTTAATGAAATGGTCCATTCTCTTTCTGTAAGGCACACCTTGTTCTTTTTTTTAACCATTTTATTTAATTTTTTATGTTTTTTTTATATATCGTGCATGAGTGTTTTGACTGTATGTATGTGCACCACATATGTGTCCTCCTGCCTGGTGCCCTCCAAGATCAGAAGAGAGCATCAGCCCCCCTGGATCTGGACTTAAGGATAGTTTACAAGCTACCGTGTGGGTGCTGGGAACCAAATTCGGGTCTTCCACAGGAACAGGAAGCGCTCTTAACCACTGAGCCATCTCTCCAGCCCCACAGGTTGCTTTTTCTTCAAGCTGTCCTTGAAGGAAAACGACATATTTTTAAAATAAAGTTATTAAAGCTTCATCACGGAGCGCCTCGGGAAGGTTAAGCTTTTGGCCATTACTTGAACAGTGAACGGAGACATGCCCAGCTGTAGGCCAGGGATCATGCATCTAGGGAGGTTACGAGCTAGCCTGTGAAAGATGTTGAGGGAAGAAATGAGAGTGGATTCCACAGCCCCCTGGCCCCTTCTTAACACAAGCAGCACATAGGATACTGCAAACTAGAGACAAGATACTCAGTTCAGCCGGGAGTAACCCTGTGCTGTCCTTCGGGGTGCTTATTTCAGAAGCAAAAAGACTTGAGGCTCCTCCTGGCTCTTTCCTACTCTGACTCTAGGTGCTTCTGAAAGCTCTGTTGGACTTCCCAGGTGGGGTCCTTACACACAGTTAACTCCAGGCTTGCTGCTTCCAAAGCTGCCTCCCGTGGGCCACACTTCACTTTTAGCATCTCGGGATAGCCCCCGGATGGCCCTACCCTGTGCTGGGGAGACTTTGCACCCTTGCAGGCCAGTTGAACTTTGAATGTTCAGCGCCAGTCAGTGTGGGGGTTCTTTTTCTCTCCCTGAGGCCTGTTTTCTGTCTGCCTCGTCTTTCATTTGCTCGCTGTTTGTCACATGACTGTTGTGGCTTGCCTAAACTAGTCACGGCAATAGCAGGCATTGTGAAATGGGGCTGAGCAGATGGGAGCAGTGGGATTAGGTTCAATTATTAACCAGGGTCCACATGCAGAGTGGAGGGGCTTTCTCAGCATCCACATTAACTGGCAGAATGGATGGCAGATCAAGTTCCCTCTAAAGAAAGGATGTGTTATCATCTCTGAAGGGCTCCCTTTCTGCCTCTCACCCACCTCCAGCATATACTGGTAAAAGGGGATTTCTATTCGTCCTCTGCAATATGTCATGGGCACGTCATTAAAGATTAATTTGGAAACAGAAGAACATACCACTGTGAAGTTCCAGAGTATTAATGAATTTAAACGTGCTTTGTGAAATAACATTAGTGAGACAGCTCAAATAATTCTTTATGAAGGTTTGTTACATGGTTACATTCCGGGAACTGTATCCCTGAGATATTACCTTTTATATGTATGTGTGTGTAAAGTAAATTATGTTAACTTTAGCATTTTCTGCAGTCTCTTGCCAAGTATGCACATATAATTTAATTTAATTGACCTAGAAGGCTTATATTGTATGATGTTTTTCAGATTGCCTAATGAGCCCCCAAAACATATTGGATGAACATTTCTAAGGATTTTAGGTTATGGTTTTTTTTTTTCGTTTTTTGAGACAGGGTTTCTCTGTGTAGCTTTTCGCCTTTCCTGGAGCTCACTTGGTAGCCCAGGCTGGCCTCGAACTCACAGAGATCCGCCTGGCTCTGCCTCCCGAGTGCTGGGATTAAAGGCGTGCGCCACCACCGCCCGGCGTTTAGGTTATGTTTTAACCATATATAAAGGTAATGAGTAAGTGTGGTGGTATTGTGTTCCCCAAAATATTGTGCATGCTAATAAACTTATCTGGGGTCAGAGACAGAACAGCCACAATATTAAACATAGAGGATAGGCAGTGGTAGCACACGCCTTTAATCCTTCCATTCCAGAGGCAGAAATCCATGTTTTCAAGGATACAGCCAAGCATGGTGACTCACGCCTTTAATCCCAGAAAGGAGCCTTTAATCCCAGGGAATGGTGGTAGAAAGCAGAAAGGTATATAAGGCATGAGGACCAGAAACTAGAAGCATTTTGGCTGGTTAAGCATTTGACTGGCTAAGCTTTTAGGCTTTGAGCAGCACAGTTCAGCTGAGATTCATTCTGGGTGAGGACTCAGAGGCTTCCAGTCTGAGGAAACAGGATCAGCTAAGGAACTGGCGAGGTGAGGTGGCTGTGGCCTGTTCTGTCTCTCTGATCTTCCAGCATTCACTCCAATACCTGGCCTTAGGTTTGATTTTATTAATAAGACTCTTTAAGATTCATGCTACAAGTAAGTCTAAAGTAGTTGTGTGTCGTCTTATTTTTGAAAAAAATGTTTATTTTCCTGTGTTTGAGTATTTTGCCTACATGTATGTATGTGTGCTCTATGCATGCAGTGCCTGAGGAGGTCAGAAGAGGGTGGCAGATCCCTGGAGCTGGAGTTACAGACAGTCGTGAGCTGCCATGTGGGTGCCGGGAATCAAATCCCAGTCCTCTGGAAGAGCAGCCAATGCTCTTAACTGCTGAGCCATCTCTCCAGCCTCTATTTTTTCTAATTTAGGTGTTAAACTTGAGTTGTAAAAATAGCCTTAAGGCTAGCAAACATTAAACCCACTACTTATGGATAAGGTTGGGCTGAGGAATGTTCTATTTAAGGAGCTGAAGTTTTCTGAGATATGTTATATTTATATTTATCTTGTACTGCTTAACTCTAACCAGAAATGTATGTTATGTATGATGTTTTTTTCTTCCATCTTCCTTTCCTTCCTTTCCCAACCAAGTCAAACACAGTACTCTTCGGTAATTATATATTTTATTTTCAATTGATGAAGATTTCAAAGTGTGTGTGTGTGTGTGTGTACGTATGTGTGTGTGTGTACGTATGTGTGTATGTGTGTGTGTGTGTGTGTGTGTGTGTGTGTGTAATATGAGACAGCTAGGTCTAATTGCTGCCTGTAACTCCTGTGTATAACATTTGAAAATGTCCCCTTTTAATCAATATTGTTTAACAGTATGAAAATTCGGGGATTGAAAAGACTTCTAATGTCCCACTGTATTTAATATACCAAGGAGTTGACATTTTATGAAAATGGGGATGGGGAGGTAAGGGGTTAGAGGCCCTGTGGGGAGTTCTGGAAGCTTCCATGGCTTTGCTGTTAAGCAGCTTTTAGTTTATTTGGTGGGTTTTTTTTTTTAAGCTCTTTTTTTTTTAAATTTTTATTTATTTATTATGTGTACAGTATTCTGCCTGCGTGTATGCCTGCACACCAGAAGAGGGAGCCAGATCTCATTATAGATGGTTGTGAGCCACAGCGTGGTTGCTGGGAAATGAACTCAGGACCTCTTAACCAGTGCTCTTAACCGCTGAGCCATCTCTCCAGCCTTATTTATTTATTTATTTATTTATTTATTTATTTATTTATTTATTTATTTATTTATTTATTTATTTATAATGTTAGCATTCAGGCATCTCTACTGGCCTGCCCTTAGGGTCCTGACAGGATATGTTCTCAGCTGCAGCCACCAAGAGCACCCCCTGTGTGCATTCCCTATGTTCCCATATAAAAGGCAGGCTTTGCCTACCTCCCCTGTCGTCCCCCCCCCCCACACACACACCCACCCCTCCTCTTTCTCTTCCTTCGCTCTTATCCCCAGGGACCGGTCTCGGCCCCCTCTTCTCTCCCCTCCCCTCAACAACCCTCCCACAGGGGCCTGTTGTATAGTGTGACTCCTTCGCGCCACTTTTTAAAAGACAACATTTGTATTTTATCCCTCAGAGCGATTTAGTTTTTAATCCCTCAAAATGATAAGGTTGTGTCTAAGAAGAAAGAATGGGCAACGACATGGGTAGTTGGGGTCTCTGTCTCCTTCCCTCACCCGCTGTGATGCTTCCGGTGGAACCCAGGCAGCCTTGCTTATTCTAAAATACCAACCCTGACTTAACACCCCCACCCCGACCCTGTTTGTTTATTTATTTTTTTTTTTAATTCATACTTTAGGTAGCTGTGACTTTAAAAACATTGTTCTTAGTGCTCTGGAGAAAAGTGTTTCAGATTCCAAATATGTGCATGTGCACAGTGAGATGCCTCGGTGCTCAGGTCTAAACTTAGAATTCAGGTTCTGCTTTCTCTCCCCGCTGTACACAGTCCGAAGAGGTCTCTGGACAATCCTTTTGCTGCACCTCTCATTTGCCTGTATCCCGTCTCTTGCTGAAGTCAGGCGTGGTTTTTTTCTGCTGCTGGCATCATATAGGAGCTTAAAAAGCTTCAGGTTTTGGACCCCTTCCTGTTAGAGACGTTCAGAATTAAGGATGCTGAGAGTGTGTACGCTGCAGACGTAGGCTGATGAACCTAAGCATCGTGAAGAAACTTAGCAAACGACTCCCCGATCTTACCTTTTCGCATGGATCGTGACACACCTAGGCCTTCCTGGTGACAAGCGAGGGCCTTTGGGTGTGCGCTGGTCCTGTCCTGTTCTGTTTTTCCTCACCATTGTCCCGAGAACCTCCACACAGCCTGTGCAGACCTGAGTCTAAGGACAGTCCCTCCCTTTACTTCTTCACCGAGACACGCTCCTCTGTTGTATCTCTGCCGTTCCTCTTCTAAGTAAACTGGGGGTCCTCCTTGATCATTTTCATTAGGGACTTCCTGTCCACATCCCTCCTCCGGGACTTACTCATTGTTACTACCATTTTATCTCTTGGGGTGTGTCTTCCTGTCTTCCCCACTGGACTCTGACCCTTTTTTTTTCCTGAGGCAATCAAACCTAGGGCCTTGTAGCCTTTCCAGATCCACACCTCACTACTGAGCTATATCCATAGACTTTTGCATTTAAGCCAGGCTACAACCCTGTATAGCCTAGGACGGCCTTGAATCCAGTGATTCTCTTTCTTCCATCTGATGAACGAATGCTGGAATTACAGGCATGTGCACCTCGGTAACCATGAGTGACCCACTTTTATCCTGGATATCTAATATAAGGAAACTAATAACTGCTTGGTATAAAACTGTTAAAAGATTGATCATTAACCACTGTCAGAGTTAAGTTTTTTTCAACTGGTATATTGGATGTACCTACCTTTGGAAGTGATAAAATGATGCCCCAAAGAAAATTTGTTGTTAATAAAGAGGCTCTCACTCCTTTGCTCAGACTATGCTGAACTTGAACTTATAGGCTCACAAGCCTTCTGCCTCCTGTGTAGCAGAAAGTAGAGGCCTGTGTTACCATATCTGGCCTAAAAGGGGAAAGATTATTTATTTATTTGTTTCTTTGTTTAGTTTGGTTTTCGAGATGGGGTTTCTCTATGTAGCCCTGGCTATCCCAGAACTTGCTCTTTTGAGTAGGCTGGCCTCAAACTCACAGAGATCCTGCCTGCCTCTGCTGGGATGAAAGGCGTGTGCCACCACCACCCCTTGGCTAAGAAAAATCTTTTAAATGTAACATTTATTACTAAGAAGGTTTTTATTAATGTGAAAAAATAAGCGGAAAAGTTGGAACTTTATAAGGATTCCTATTTCACAGCATAATAATGGAACAGAATTCCAAAGTTCTGTACTAGAATAAGCCACCAGGATTATTGGAGTCGAGTGCTCACATCGCTGAACTATCACAGTTTGCCAGGATTATTGGACCAAGGTTGCAGTATATAGCTTTGTTTGTTTGTTGTGTTTAAATTTACTTATCCTTGTTTTGTGTGTGGACACGGTCCTGTGTGTGGAGGCCAAGGCCGCTGTTGCCTACCTTCCACAATCACTTTTCACCTCACTTTTTCTGAAATAGGATCTCCCACTGAACCCGAGGCTAGCCCAGCTGGTCTGCAAGCCCCAAGCATCCCCCTGTCTCTGCTTCCCCAGTGTTGAGATGGTAGGTATCCACTGCTGCACTTGCCCTTTTTACCGGGGGGACTAGGGGATTGAACTCATGTCTTCAGGCTTGTGCGGCCAGCGCTTTACTGACTAAGCCAGCTTACTAACTTGAAAGCTTTTTGAGAATTAGCATTTGAAGGTACTAGGAAAAAAAATGCTGTGTGGGTATAAACCAGAGGGAGTGGGCAGAGCAGTCATTTGAGGAGCTGACAGTTTATCTCTGAGACGAGCGGAAAGATAATTGCTTGCCACCCAGCCTGACCGTCTGAGTTTGATTCCTGGGACCCTGTGGTGGGAGGCTAGCACCAACGCCTGCACATTGTCCTGTGACCCTCACCCATGTATGCACAAGCACATACATGCATGTGCATGAGCACACACACACACACACACACACACACACACACACACACACACAAATTCAAAAATAAGCATAATTCCTTATTAAGCATGAGGCTGCTTAGCTGTTTCCTGAGATTTTTATTTGTGTATTTAACAAACACAAATGCTTACCACATGCAAGAATTATTCCATGGAATCTATCCACAAAAAAACATGCAAGAACTGTTCCATAGAATCTATCCACAAAAATTTTTTGTCTTAAGTTCTGATAATAACCCTGATAGAAACACTGTCCTTCCTTCCACTGGACCGCTGACCAAACCCGGGCTTGGATGTCTCTTTGAGTGAGCCGTTCCTGTCCCAGAACAGGATGGTGGTGGTTGCAGAACTAAGATCTTCTGTTGTGCTGTTAAGTTTCAGAGTCTAGGGTATTCCAGCTGATTTGCTTATGCTGCTGTTAATATGGATGGCTGTCTACAACTGGAATGAGAAGCACCATAGAATCATGTATTTCCTGTCGGATGTCTAAACTAAGCAACTTCAAAAGACTAGACATTTGCTTAAATAAATCATGGCGGGAAGGCGCGCAAAAAACAACTATGGTAGACATAGGTCCCTGTTCTCAGGCTGATACTTAAGATGTAAAGCGCAAAAATGGCGATGTTATTGGGGAAGACTTGATAGTTAATAAAACTTGATGATTAATAAAATGCATAATGCCAGAACATAACAGTGTGTAGCAGTTGATAAACCTGATCATTTATTAGGTTTATTGCCCGAGGAGGATGAAGTGCCCCTGGCTCTGGACTGGAAGCCTGTCTCTTGTCCCTGAGTTTCCCATTGTCTAGTGTCTAACAGGGGCTTATCTTCCCTAACCGTGGTTTCTTACCACTGGGCAGTCTGGAGAGAGAGGAAAATAGCTACACTTTTGTTGCTGTTAGTTTTCTAAGAAGGGAAGGATCACTTCTTTAACTAGTCCTGGAGGGTTGGAGATGTGTCCCCTCGGCCCGAGGGACAGCCTCTGTTTTGAAAGTGAGAGCCAGTGGGATTTACCAATGGGTTCTGTTTCTGACCATCTTCTCCTTCAAGCCTGGACTCAAACCCCATTATTTCAGTGAGGATCACCCTGACTTGGTTAAAATCCACCCAGACCCGTCCACCTCCCTTCCTATCTTCTTTTGTCTAATCTTATCAAACTTTTCTTTCACCCACTGAATTTACCACTCTGATCTGCCTTGTGATTAGTGTCTTGTCAAATAATACAAGCCTGACGAGGGAGGCACATCGTAGACTGTCAGTACTTATCTGTTTAACGAATGTATCTGTGTTTGCATGCCGTTACTGCGTACACAAAAAGCTGTGTGTTGTGCAGGATTGGGTGAATTCCAGGTATGCTCTCCTGAACAGTTTCTGCTACTTTCAGTTGGAAAAGTTGTCACTGAACTTCAAAGTGACATTGAACTTCAAAAACTCGGACGTGGTGGTGACTGGGATCATTTCTTTCCGGAGCTCTACCTGTCTCTAATGCAACGCACAGAGCAAGGGTCTGGGTCACTGATAAGTCTGAAGTCAGAACTTAGCTCTCAATTAAGACAGCCATGTAATCTGAATTGGTTGCGACTCCTTTGCCATCTAGCACGTCATGACTTTGAATGTAAAAGAACGCCCATCAGAATTCCTCGGTTAGTTTCTTTGGTTTTTGTTTGTTGGCTTTTGTTGTTCTAAAAGTGTCGTTAAACTTGGAGGAGCCACAGCCACCCAGCTTTCCCTAGGGGGAGCCCCTTATGTAAACTGCTATTCTTTGACTTAAGAGCCTTTGTTATAAAGTAAATGTTTTGAATTAGGGGATTATTACATTTTTCCATTCGGTTACAAGTCTGGCCCCAAGCTATGAACTAAGAGGTCCTTTAAATTGCTTCACAGACTGTTCTGTGCGCAGCGGGGTGAGTTGTGAGGGGGTTTTCCTGAGTTCCTCTTCAGTTCCTGATCTGCTGTCTTCAGTTTTCACATCTCTCTCTCTTTCCTCTTGGGTTGTATTTTTCTAACAGTGCCTTGATTTCCCCCTGGTTACATTTGTCTTTCCTCAGTCCAGAACTTAGTACGTTTGCGCTAAAGAGTCATCCAAATAATGTTTACTTAAAACTACTACCCAGGAAAGCTGTGGCAGAATTGTTAGATCCAGGCTGTTGGGTAATGACTGCATTTAAAGGAGATTAAAGTGATTCGGGTAATGTATCTAATTTCTTCTTTGGAGTTGGGGAAGTTAAGGGGTTTTGTTTGTTTTGAGTTGTATCAGCTAGATGCAAATGAGACCACACTTCCCAAGACCCATACTGAGGGTAATAACTAGCAAGGGGTGAGGAGACTGGGCACCCTCATTTGCATAAAAATGCCACTAAGTCACCCCGCAAAGCTCCCTGTCGATTCTGTTCTAAAGCTGTGCTGCTTATGGGAGCTGGTCCGGGAGGCAGAGCCTGGGGGCGTGGTTGGGAAACAAAGGTTGCTTCCTTTTGCCTGTATTAGTTCGTATCCCTTCCTCCCAGAGGGGACTGGAAAGTCACAGAACCAACATGGGGTTGTGCTCAGACTTACTGGATCCTCTAAAACAAAACCAACTTACCAAACAAACAAACAAAACTACCTGGATGTTCACAGTGGCCTCATGAAAACGGGGGACCCATTTGTTTCCTTGTGATGTGACCCCCAGAAAGCAAACTCTGCCGTCTAATGGTGGAGGGCGGACAGGAGAGAAGCGTCTCGAGTGTGAGGAGGAAATGGAATGAATGGGCACTGAGGCAGGGAGCCTGACGATGTGCTTATTATGCAAATGAAGACTGTGATTGGCTTTCTCTTCCTGTTGTCACGGGCTGCGCCTAGTCTTACAGATCGGGTTTCAGTGGGAGTTTTTCTGGTTCAAGGACTGCTAATGGTTTGTAACCACCTGACTACACACTTGACCTCGGGAGCTCCAGCAGCTTAGGGAGACAGATGTCGAAGCACCACAACCTGATGAAGAAAGTTAGAATCTGGAGCTGTCGATCCCAACAGTTTGCCACCCACCTGCTGGACCCGGCTTCTACAGTGACTTCGAATTCTGAACCTATGTAGGTGCTGCAGGAAGAAAATGGTGGTCTTCATTAATGCAAAGCTTAAATCTTTCTTTAAACTTTTCAAGAAGAAAAGTAAGTTCTGGGGATCGTGTGTGTCCGTGTCCGTGTGTGTGTGTGTGTGTGTGTCCGTGTGTGTCCGTGTGTCCCGTCTTTCTGAGTGCTGAAATCACAGTGAGAGCCTAATAGCCTTGAATTAATGTCCCCCGTATACCAGGTCACTTCCACGCCTTGGACAGTATTATGTGACCTTATTCTGTCTTATTTATTGATGTTTGGGGTTTTGAGTGGCTTGATTTCTTTTGTACTTCTCAAAAGAGGCCTCTAAGGAAGGGGAAAGTCTTTGTGTTGACTCTTTGCCTTGATATACAGTGCGTGGTTTCTGGGCGTTCAGCTGGATGAGCGGCTGAGGTAAGGAGTCGCTGTGTAATGTGTCACTTAGTTCTGGGGGGAATGATCCTCTAAAGCCCCCTAGTACTCTCTGTTATGGATTTCAGAGCTCGAGGCCAAACTGTCTAGACAGATCAGCGCCTGTCGTAAAGCAGCGAGCTTTTGTGTTGCGGCTTCATGTGGTGTGCTTCCTGTCAGCTTAAATATCCTTAATCTCGGTGCTTCTTCATTCCCGTGAAAATTTAATTTTACAGTGACATGGATTTTTTTTTTTCCTACTAACTTATTTCAGTGTGGCTTTGTATTGCCTTTTGATCAGTGACAAGACCTGGATAAATGTGCGACGGAGGGGGGAGGCTGGCGGGAGGGCTGGGGGGGGGGGAGTGTCTCTGCTACCAGACATTGGAGAATGCAACAGAGGACAATACTCCGGGCTCCTCTTCTGCACCTCTCTAGTTGGAAGCCTGTCTGTGGAGGGAGAGATACAAATCTGCCCTGGCAGGAGGCAGGCAGGTACAGCAGGGAGGAGACAAGTGCTCTTTCTGAGGGGCCGGTTTGTGTCTGTACCCTGGGGCTGATGGTACCATTACAGGGGACTCAGATACCATCACTTGGGTTTGCTTTGTAATAAACACGAAGAGGGAAAGCTTGCATTTTCTGTCTAAGACAATCGAAATTTAAAAATAAATAGGCATTGGCAAGAACCATTGTAGTGAATTCTGTGCGTACTTTGAGGGACCTCCGGCTGCTGGGAGCTCGGTGACTCTGAACCATACAGCTGAGTGAAGGCCACGCTTTAGGAGTTTATATAATAAGGCTGATGGTGTTAGGCACCATGCAGAACAATTTTCCAACATGTAAAATAGTAGTAGGGGCCTGGTTTATAGACTGCCTTTGTCAAACATCCTGAGCAGATAACAGCATTTCTGTTTGTAACTTATGTCTGGTTCTCCGTGTTTGTTACCACTAAGCGATTTATGGAGAAAGGAACTCCTTAACCCTTTTCAGATCCGCAGACTTTTAAAATGTGGTAGCTATAGGAAAAAAATTAAGTGAAGGGTGGGTTACAGGGGTACGGGAGCCAGGCTAAGGAACGCACAGTTCTTCCACGGCAGTAGTTCTGGGGGCTCCTTCAGAATTCATTGTCTCTGCCACGGCCTTGCTTTACACAAGTTATTTCGTGAGCAGCCCTAGTCCATTTGGGCTCTACTGTGCTCCTAGTAACTATGCTATGGGGTATGTGTAGTTAATTTTAAGTATGTTCAAACAGAGTCATTAGTCCATTTGTCTTTTCATGTTCCGTCGAGATGGTGTTTTATGATCTAGTTCCCAGGCATACGTTCTGTTGTTCTGGGCAACTGTCTGTTGTAGGGCACAGTCAGGGTAGACGTGCTTCTGACTCACAATCCTAACGTCTGCTGGCTCTGCATGAGTTAGGTTTACCACCCTGGGTAAGTGCCCAGTCCGGAGGCTTCCTTTTACGTATGTCTAATCTTTCCTATGCACGAGTATGTGGCCGACATACAGAAAGTATCAAAGCATTGCAGATGAATGCGTTTGGATGCCGTCGCCTTCATTTTCGGCTCCACCCATATAGTCCAGCATAGGTTGTGTTGTTCGGAAAGACGGACCCAAAAGAGATCTCAAGCCCTAGTCGGAGTGTACGAAAATGATCCTGGAGATTCATCTTAGGCTCAGCGAGCCCGCCTGCTATTCCCCTCCCACCAAAGTTTTGGACTTTTTTGTGTTGGAAAAATTTAATTGAATTGGTTTGTGTTGGATAAAGTCAATTGCATTAGACATTTAAAAAAAATTAACATGGAAGTATCCTGTGACAGCATAAATGAGAGAATTTTATAGTGCAGATGGTGTTCAAACTGAATACACTAAGTTTTAAATTTTTTGCTTGCACTTGTAACGATGGTGCTTTTAAGTTACGCGGTAGAAGAGAGGTGTTTTGTCCCCACCTAACCGTGGGGAATTTGTTTCTGGTTTGTTTAATGATGCAGCAGCATTGTCCAGTTGGAGAACTTGGGGTTGTGGTGTGTGGATAAGGAGGAATGGAAGGTCTCTGTCAATGTTGCCCATCCTTCTCACACAGGAGCAGGAGCTGTGGTTCTGGGAAGCGGGGAGCTGAGCAAACATGTCTGTGAACGTACTGTGTGGTAGATACACAGTGGGTGCTTTTTCTTTACAGATGGAGCCCAGTGGATGAACAAAACCACTGGAGCCTGAGGGGAAATCTCACTAGAGTTAGTTCCCTCGGCCCTGACCGGTTCTCACCTGTGGGTGTGTTGAATACCACAATCTTACCTTTCTCCTGGTTTTGAAACAGGGTCTCACTCGGTGTCTTCCAGGCTGGTCTGGAACCCACTGTGTTCCTCAGGCTGGGGTCAAACTGTTAGCTGACCTCCTGCCTCAGCCTCCCAAAGGTTGGGACTAAAGGCCCGAGCTACCGTGACTGGTGGCTGAGGCCCTATCTCCAAGTGACAAATGCAGAGTCAACAGCTAACATGTGAACCTGTTCTTTCTCTCTGTAGCGGTTTCCAACCTAGACGAGGAGAGCCGATGGACGGTCCACTACACGGCACCCTGGCATCAGCAGGAGAATGTTTTTCTTCCCAGTACGAGACCCCCCTGTGTTGAGGATCTGCACCAACAAGCCAAACTCAACCTCAAATCAGTGCTGAGGGGTAAGACAGCCATCTCTCTGGGCTTGCTTGGCTTGAATTGCTAATTGTTAAGAGCTGACAGCATCAGTTTAATCACTACCTGTAAAAGAAGAGGTGTGGACATTGAATGTTTCATAAATACAACCTTGCATATAGCTAAAAGCTTCTGGTCTCTGGAAGACCCCCTTTTTTTTGTTTTGTTTTTGTTTTTGTTTTTGTTTTTTTTCTGACATGCACATTTGCCTTCCAAGAATGGAAGTGCTGCTTAGAAACCCCCTCGAATGTCCAAACCACCAGCATTAATCTAATCCAATTAGATTGGGGGTTGCCACTGTTATGTGTATTGAAAGCAAATTTGCTAATGCTGGTGCTTTTGAATGGTTTGTTAAGTTAAGAGAGCAGGATGGGGGTTCTATGCCGACTTTGATGCGGGGTGGGGGTTCTGTGTCGACTTCGATGCGGGGTGGGGGTTCTATGTCGACTTCGATGCGAAGGTAAATAGTCGGGGTATGAGAACTTGGGTGATGACCAGCGGGGCTCCTCTGACCATAGATTCTGTTGGCAGTGGCTGCTAGGAAGTAGAAGAGGCGTGAATTCCTACAGCTAGTACAGGACTCTGACTTTAACTGATTGTTAAAAACATCATGGGCGTAGGGGAAGGGTCTTTGCAAAGATGGTAAAGTGGGAGGCTGGGGGATTCTTCCAAGGAAAAGGATCCACTTGGAAAATAGAGTCTTTGTAATACAACAACACACCAATGTTCTTACCCTGTGGCGTACTGTTCCTATCAGATCTCTCTTTCCATGCGACACTTGGGACATAAAAAAAAAAAAAAAAAACCAAAGAAGTATTTGTGATTTACTTGAAATTTAACGAAACTGGGCATTGTTTCTATTTTCCACTGTGGAAGACCTGAGTCTTGAACAGCTTTGTCATTGACTCTGAGAGAAAGCACTGTGAGGAACCTATGGCTTTATGAGAATTTTTCCTGATCTATCAGTCATTCGCTAAATGATTTATTATGTTTTTGCACAGTGATACTAGCGCATGCCTATCATACTGTTTATTGCAATACCAGGAGCTGGTCTAAGCTCACCGAATGTGTCTCAGCTCATGTAATCTTCAGAGTCACCCTCCAGTTACTATCACTGCACCTCGACGAAGAATCATTCACCGAGGGAAACAGGCCTGTCACGTCCAAGTTAGTTGCAACAACCAAGCCTTGAACGAGGACCCCCTGAGGCCATGCAGTTCATATTTAATAGCGGTTTATTGGGAATCAATTGTTCTGAAGGGAATATGAAGGCAGAACCCTAAACTGTCCTGAACGGATAGTGTGTAGTACAAATCGCACCATGAAAAATATCCAGGAGCTATGCCAAAAACTACATATCATCTATCATCCGTCTGTCTGTCTGTCTGTCTGTCTGTCTACGTCTGTACATATATGTGCCATGGCAAATGTGTGCATGTCAGAGGGCAACTTGCTAACTTGTGGGAGTCTGTTCTTCCCTTTCACCATATGGGTCCGAGGGATCAAACTCAGGTCCTTAGGTTTAGTGACAGGCACCTTTCCCTGCCGAACCATCTTGCCACCCTCTTGTCCTTTAATTTTTTATAATGCAATAGCTTGTCTTGTGTTCCTCAGAGTATGTTGTCTTAGACTCTAAAACTTAGGGCACTGTCGGGTTCTCTTGTTCATTAAGCCAGAGGAGCTGACATGTTTAACGACTGCACGCTTTAATGAGAAAGAACGGCCTTTGTTTTGTTCATTCACATGGCCTTAGAGTTGTACCCTGGGCTTCCTCACCTTCCCGACACTGATTGCTTAGTGTATGAAATCCAGCCGTAGTCGAGGACCCTTCAGTCCCAGGGGTTCATCTTTAGTCAGTTTCAGCAGGCAGCATCTCCACTCACAGGGCTGTCCTCCCTCCTCCAGATGATTAGTGAGAAGGTGGCATGGTTCCCAGGACAGATCCTTGAGGCTGTGCCTCGCTCACATGGCGCTGCCCAGCTCCTGAGCAGCCAAGCAGTTGCATGGGCTGGCTTGTAGAAAGCTCCCCTGGGAAGGCGTGCGTGAGTCTGAATATTCAGACCCACCTGATTTTTGATCACGGTCCAGGAAATTGTGCCTCATTATTGAGTTCATGTATTTTCAAGTCCCACATCAGATCTGTCCTTCCCTCAGAAGACTGAGCATCTGTCTGTGGATTCCTTAGTACCCCACGGGAGATGGCACCACCGCCACTTTCCCCAAAACCTGAATTTTCTTTTGAAAAGGTAATTTCAAGATAGTTTTGGTCATTGCCTCAATGCCCTCAACGGTTTCATCAAAGAGATGGTCTAGTCACAAAATGAATTACTTGGGAAAAAATCTTGGACGACACCCTTTAAAGTCTGGATTTTCAAACTCCTTTTTTGAGGTTTTAAATATGACTTTGTTAACCCCTCATGGATAGGGTGACATGAGGAAGAACTCCTGAGTTCTTTTCTGTCCATGATGTTCTTCTGATCACTTTTGATCCACCCAGAACTTCGTGTCCCACTTCCCCCGCATTATCTCAGCAAACAGAGAGAAAGACAAGATGTGTATCCATTGTCTCCACACGTGTGAAGATTCAGTGTTGGGAGGAAACCCAAGAGTGATGATTCAGGGTGGGGGGAGGACCCTAGAGTGAAGATGTAGGGTAAGAGGTAGGAGTAGGTAGGTAGGTAGTGATGTCCCCAAGGATCTCCACATATGCATGCTGTTGAAGACTTGACATTGTATGAGTTATCAGTTTAAGTTAATTCTTCCTGTACATTTTTTGGTGAGAAATTTATCAAAGTAATTAATTTATCTATAGTGTACAATCTGTTTTGCTCTTCCTCCTAATCTCACAGTGACCTTGTCTTTAATCTCAAAGAAGTTCCAACGTTTCTTTTTTTGCGAAATAGACAAGTGCTGTCTCGTCCTTACCCAAGTACTCTTATGAACTATTCCTCCACTCTTTAAAGCTAGGTTTGCCTAGTTTTAAGGACTACAAAGTGCAAATGGAAATGGTCCAGTGAGTACTAATAGAGTAACAAATAAACGCTAATGTTACTTCTTAAAGTAATAGGGGAGTATTTAGCGGTCGGTCCAATGACTGTGGAAGGCATAAGTTTACTGGGAAGTGTGCTATGCAAATGTTAGGTTTAAACTGATGCCAGAGGCAGGTAGCAGACACAATTAATTGGTATGTGAGTATCAGTTTTGTACTTACTTGTTTGCTTGCTTGTCTGTTTAATATTCTCTCTCTCCCCCCCCCACCCCCCCGCCACGAGACAGGGTTTCTCTGTGTAGCATTGGCGCCTTTACTGGAACTCACTCTGTAGCCCAAGCTGGCCTCGAACTCACAGAGATCCACCTGCCTCTGCCTCCCAGTGCTGGGATTAAAGGCGTGCGCCACCACCACCCAGCATCTGTTCACTTCTTTATTTAGACAGCATCTTGCTCTGCTGTCCGGGCTGTCCTGGTATGTTTACTCCTCCGGGGACAGCCTCTCCTTGCTGGGGTCAGAAGCGTGTGCCACCATGCCCAGTTCTATGCCAGGAGCTGTAGAGGGAACTGATGGAAGTTCATGGGCCTCCAGCTTCCAGGGCTCAGTTTGCTGTCGTAACTACCCAGGCTGCTGTGTGGGTGAGGTAGGGCAGGTGCATAGGGAAATCTAGAAAAGAAACGCCCCAGGAGATGCCACTCTCCAGTTCTCCATCACTCTCCCACACTGCAGGGAAAATTGGCATTTCTAGATGTCTGCCATGGCACATGGCATATCTGGAAGCAGGTGATCCCTATGGTGTTTCACTGTACGCTAAATGTAGCAGAGATCACTTGTATTTATTGCCAGCTTATCTCTGGACAGCTTGACAAAACACAGTGGCCACGTTTTTAGGTCAAATGTTTGTTTTGTTGATGCATTACTAGTGATTTAGGTCATGATTTACTACCCTTGAAGATACATGTGTGGTGGTTTGAAAGAAAATGGCCCCCAAAGGGATTGACACTATTAGGAGGTGTGGCCTTGTTGGAGTAGGTGTGGTCTTGTTGGAGGAAGTGTGTCACTGTGGGGGTGGGCTTTGAGGGGACTTTTCTTCATTCAGTGTGACAATCAGTCAACTTCTTGTTGCCTGAAAGATATAGACCTCTCAGACACTCCAGCACCACATCTGCCTGCACGCCACCATGCTCCCCGTCACGATGATAATGGACTGAACCTCTGTACTGTGAGTCACCTCAATTAAATGTTTTCTTTGTAAGAGTTGCCGTGGTCATGGTATCTCTTCACAGCTATAAGAAACCTAAGTGCCGGGCGGTGGTGGCGCACGCCTTTAATCCCAGCACTGGGAGGCAGAGGCAGGTGGATCTCTGTGAGTTCAAGGCCAGCCTGGGCTACCAAGTGAGTTCCAGGAAAGGTGCAAAGCTACACAAGAAACCCTGTCTCGAAAAACAAACAAAACAAAACAAAACAAAACAAACAAACAAACAAACAAAACCTAACTAAGACAACATGTTACCTAGATTTGAAAATAGGATTTTGCTGTTTGGTTGGTCTTTCTTGGATTCCTTTTTTAATTTACTTATTTTTGTGTGTATGAATGTTTTACCTACTTGTATATATGTGTATCTCACACATGTCTGGTGCCTATGGAGGCCAGGAGAGGGTGTTAGAATCCCTTGGGCTGGCATTACAGACTGTTGTAAGTCATTATGTGGGTGCTGGGAACAGATCCATGGAGCCATCTTTCCAGCCCCTGGTTGTTTGGTTTATCAAGACATCTATCTGGCTTACAGAGAAGAGTGAGGTTTTGAAAATGGCTCCATTATCCATGAAGAATTCTCTTAGCATCATCGTACTGAACCTCCAGAAGATTCTGCCCTTTCATGCCCATAACTACATGAACCTTCATGACATTGTTGGAGACAGCTTTGATGAGAGATACCCCTTTTATAACCACATTTTATCTGCACAGCCTTTAGCTTTCTAGAAAGAGTGCTAGATGAGTGGGAAGGGGAAATTGGAAGCTAGGGATCGGCTCCACGAGAGGGTCCTTCCTGGTTTGTTTCTCTACAGTTTGCAGACTTCATTTGACAATAATGAGCATATTAAAGACTGAAATGAGGGCATCACGCTTAAGTCTCCAAAAAGCTCAACTTAAGGAGAGATAAATACGGTTTCTCACAGTATGTTTAAGCAGACAGTTTAGTCACTGTATCTGTGTACACTGCTGCCTGAATTAGTTCACAGAGCATCTGCTGTTGGTATCAGGAATGTTCTTGTAGTCACAGCTCCTTGCTGAGAAATGGCGTTTTAGCAGGTTAGCTTGCTCCTCGGCTGCAGACACAGGTTCGCATGTCTACAAGGTGGAGGAGTGCGAGCATTGTGAGGAGTGTGAGCATCGGGAGGAGTGCGGGCTTCGGGAGGAGTGCGAGCATCGGGAGGAGTGCGAGCATCGGGAGGAGTGTTGACTTTGGCCTGTGCTCCTTTCATGTCCGAGTTAGGTTCATTAGGCCCGAAAGGACAGAGCTGTAGATTTTCAGTGTGAGAAAGAGATGGCTTTCCTCAGATGACTAGAGATATGTGTATTCACATGTCAACCTGTCTAATGTTCAATGTGGGATAGGTTTCTTCAAATTACAGACCAGATTTCTGGTAGGGCTAGCCAGGTTTCGGCATCCAGTCTTTGATTCTGGATCTGATGGGGAAGATCAACTGTTGCATCCATCTTCTGAGACCTCACAGATACACTTTGTGTCTTGGGCAGTAGGTTCTTGTCTTGGAGATCCTGTGACTGGCATCTTTGTAGGCATGCCTTTGTAGGGGTGGCTTTATAGGCATGGCTTTGTAGGCATTGACTGAACACTCGAACTCTTAGAATAACACATGTGCCCAGCACTTCAGATGGGCCCCAGAGGAATGCTTACCTACTTGTGTTAACTACAGTGAGTTCTTCATCTTTTATTCTTTTTTAAATTTTTTTTTTTTTTTTTTTTTTTTTAAAAAAAAGAGGACATGAGGGCCTGGAGAGATGGCTCAGCAGTTAAGAACACGAGCAGCTCTTCTAAGAGGACCTGAATCTACTTACTCACAACTGACTGAAATTCCAGCTTCAAGGGATCTAACACCTTCTTCTGGCCTCCATCTGCACTATACTCACATGCACCCCCTCACATACTCATAATTTTAAAAATAATAAAATTAAAAATATAATGTATTATAAAAATAAATAAGGCAGGTACAGCTTAACCAATCATTTTAAGCAAACATCTAATCTAACCATTCCTAAGTTAAGAAAAAGTAGAATACCAGCAAAAATGTAGAAGCACCTCGTCTTGCTTTCTAAGAGAAGTCTGAGTTCAAATGGGAGGTGCTTAGGTCATGTCTATAGTCTAGTCCTGACACATATATCCCTGGCATACAGTATTGAGTTTTTTCTTCAGTTGTTTCTTTTCTTTCCATTTCATCCATAAATGTCATAGTGTCTATTTTCATGAGAATAAAATGAACTTCAATAAGTAAAGAATCTGATCGCCCTTGGTGTTTGTGGAAAGAGGGGTGTGTTTTAATTTAGTGTGGTGGCACACAGATCGAGCCAAGTAGAACACAGGCCTCTTTCTGAAATGGTTGTCGTGTTTCAGTTGGTACCTTCCCTGAATGCTCTACTCCCATCAGGAGGAGGGAGGGATAGAACAAGGAGTGATGTAAGATGTCAGGGAAAGCCATAGACCGACGCTGTAGTTCTTTGTCAATATGCATTGGTCCCCATTCCCCAGCATCCTCTAGATGCCAACTACAGTAGAGATCTGGGAGGAACCCCGTCAGTCCTCAGGCCAGCCATCCCTTGCATTTTGTAGACAGACAACCCAAGCCCTGAGACACTGGGGGATCCATTCTGCAGGCCTACTGTGATCTCAGAGCCCTGGGCATCCTGAGGAGACTTGGTCTTTTGGTGCTTCTTTAGCTGCTGCCAACTTCCTGCTAGTTCCCAGGGACAGGGCTCACCCTGGGAATTTAATGGTCCGAGGCGGATTTGGTGTCTTGAGGCAGTTCATTGAGGAGATTCTGATTCCGATGAGCTCACTGTTGCCTGAGGTAGCTTCATGGTTGTTCCTGGAATCTTCTCTTCACTCACCCCGATTTCATTAGCATTCAAATTAGTGCAAGAGAAACAGAGAAGCATTGTGTGATATCAGGTGTGACCGGCACATCTTAGTGCCATTTGGTACTTGTTTTTAGGCTTATATTAGGCTCTAGTACTTCAATAGACTTAAAATATATGAAGTATAGGTTACGAGGGGAAAATGATAAGAGCTTGGAAATAATAGGTAAGTGGCTTATTACTTGTAACTGGTACTCTGGCTAGCTTTTGACTTCCTGCAGAATATTGATATATCAAAGAAAGCAGGGTATTGCTAGCTAAAGAAAAAGTATGTTAAATTCTTACATGCAAGTAATATTGAATTGTGTTTATTTACATACTATTCAAAATCACTTTCTAGTTTTTGTTTGTTTGTTTTGAGATAGGTTCTTTATAGCCTAGCCCTGATCTCACTATGTAGTCCAGGCTAGTTTCAAATTTATAGTGAACCTCCTGCCTCAGCTTCCTGAGTGCTGGGATTTCAAGCACACAATACCACACTTGGCTCCCATTTTCTAGATTAAACAAAAATAGGCATAGATTTGGAGCAGAGGTGGCCATAGCCTCTTAGTCAGAAAAAGCCACAGAACGGAGGTGTGAGATCCAGCTTTCTTTCCCTCAACCACAGCAGCCTTGGGTTGGAGTCTTACTCCGTGGTCAGTACGTGCTCTAGAAACTGAGATGGGGACCAGAGTTCTGATCTCAGGCGGTTAGTGCACAGCGGGGCCATCTTGGGAATCTTATCTCATTTTTGTTCCTGGCTTCTGGGAAACAGCTTATGGTTTTATCTCTCTGTTTCTTCTGAAGCTCCCAAATTCTGATCACCCTCAACTCTGCGAGGATGACACATGCACAGATTATTGGCACAGAGACATACTGGCTGCTGAGCCTAAGTCTTGGCAAATCAGGTTGTCTAAAATCAAGTTTCTGTTGCCATAGATTTTATTATTTTTTTTTTTTCTAGGCAAGTCTTGCAAGTGAGTCACTGGGCTGGATATTGTAATGGAGCCAAAGATTAGTAACTGATGTTTTCTTCCATCGGCTTAAAGCCAGCCCGAGAGATAAGACTGGATGAATAACTGGTACAAAGTTGAAGATGGTAGGATTATTGAGCCTCACCCTGCCCTTGGGTGTAGGCTTTAGAACATAAACTTACTCATTCCTTGTTTAATTTGAAATTCGTTTCTAGCTTCTGTGCAGGTCTATAATACCACAGCCTGTGTGAAGGGACCCCTGCCATCTGCGTCCCTGCACCAAATCGCCCTCTCTCTTCCATGGCCCTCTGACCCTCCCTGTAAGATCTTTACAGTATAATTTTACACGGAAGTTTGATAACTTTACCTAGAATGCTAGCTTGCTCTTTTTCCCCACCCCATCCCCCATCTCGACTGTGTGTTCCGATCCAACCTTTGCCCTTCTGAACCATGACCTCTCATACCTGGCTACTTCCCGCTACCTCTCTTTGATAGTCCCATGGGCCTCTGAATCTCCACAGAGCTCTTCTGGACTTTCCAGAAGCCCTCTCGACTCTTCCTCATGTTCCCACAGAACCTTACAGTTCTCTATTCCAACAGCTTTAAAACAGTGGGCGACGTTTCCACATTTATTCACCCTCCCAAGCAAGGCTTTCAGTAGCCAGTCTTTGTCCTGTGTGTCCTCAGCCCGCAGTCCAGCACATGGGACTGGAAAAGCTACTTCATTTGCGGAATCCCCAGTCACCTACCTATAACTTCAGAGGGCTGAGTCAGAGCTAATCAACAACTGTGAGACTGTGGTTGGTGTGACGAGTGGGTTGGAGAGAGCTGGGGGTGGGGCGGATTTCAGTTGACCCTGGAAGCCGTATTGTTTTATATCTTTAGAGGTCTGCAGCAGCAGAAGATGCAAGAGATAGACTGGGGAAGGAGAAAGTCCCCGGGACAGGGCGGTCATCCTGGTGCTTATGGACAGGCCATTGAATCGGTCGGTCACTAGGAAGCCACTGGCGACCTTTGAAAGAGCAATTGAGAGGCAGTGAATGTGGGAGCAAAGTACAGGACCCGGGGTGTGACCCGCGTCTTCTTAGGGAATCGGAGAAGCAGGGTTTGAGTCGGAGCTAGAAGTCACGTGGTTCTCGTAAGAGAGGGGCCGGAGGCTTGGTGGAAATGTGGCTCCACGGTATTGTTAGTCCTCTGGTGAGAAAGATGACTTCAGCTGATAATCTTGTGCCCAGGGCTTGTCAATTTAGTTAGGCTGACTTTTCAAAGACAAAATACAATTGAATCCATTCCTCCTTCTTAACGTGTTTGGCACTCAATAGGCTTGGAGTTTTCATCTTTGGGGGAAAATGCTCGAAACAAGGGCTTACATCCCTTATTAAGAAACAGAGAGGAGCAAAGACAGAAATATGAGATTGAGAGAATGGAAATTATGAACAAAGCAGGCTGGTGGTTAATGTGTCCTGTTGGACTTGATGACTTCCAGTAATTCCTTCATACACAGTGATTCCAATGAGGATGACCTTGAGAGGGACGTCTGGGGCTGGAAAAGTGAAACATCCTTGCTTTCCAGTGCTCTTTCAGATAGGTAAAGCGGACTGACTCCCTTCCCCCCATTTTTAATGGTTACCAACACACAAAAGATAGACCAGGGAGTCCAGACCTTCAGATGATCCGGCCCTTAACAAAGCCCCATGGATTGTTTGAACAAAGGCTTTTTGTTTTGTTTTTGTGTCCGCAGCCAGTCTGCTGTCTCAGCAATTCTATTTTCACTACTGATAAAGTAACTCGAGTGGCCTCTGTGCTTCAGTCACCGTGGTAGAAAAATGCTACATTGAAGGTTTCCTAGATAAGGGCTGCCGTGGCTCTCCGTACAGCCAAGGCGCGGGTGTTGGCGGAGAATCTCGGCGGGCTACTTGATATCGAGGGACCTCGCTGGTGCTCCTCAGCTGCCTAGATAGCTGTCCCGATTCTAATGTGAAAGGAGGTGGCCTCCACTGTGACTTCTCTGGCTGTGCTTGGCTAGGACTCCTGACTTTCACACACTCACATTCATCATGGGCGCCAGGCAGAAAGAAGCCTTCCACCCTCCTCTGGATCAGATTCCGTTCTGCAAACCTTCTTAAATTAATTGGGGAATGTGAAGAGGAGAGGCTGTAAAAGTTGGCTTTCCGTGATGGCAGATGACATTTTAATAGCAATGCTTTTGATGGTGTGATTTAAAAAAAAAAAAAAAAAAAAAAAAAAAAGATATGTAGGACTAAATTATATTGTAAAATAAAATTAAATTAAATTTTAAAAAAAGAAAGACCATTTATAGAACTAAAAACAACAACAACAAAAAACCCCCCGAGGATTAGTGCCTTAGGTATTGGTATTTACTTAGTAAGGTCCCTTGCCCACCTCATTAACTATAATGGGAGACATTAATCAAAATGGCTTCAGAAAGCTCCTTTATTTCCACATATTTTCTCATATATGGAATCTCAATTTACAGTTACAAATGGATATATGTGTACATGCATACACACGTAAGTGTACACTTATTTGTATGCCTGAAATGGCCTGTGGTATTTAATGCCGGTGAGGGTGATACTGGCCCCAGCACATAAGATAAACAGTGTGTGCGAACACATTAGTCAGCAAATTTACTTCCGTTGGACAGTTGAGCCGATGACCAGCTAGTAATGTGCTCTCTCTCTCTCTCTGTGCGACCTCCACCTCCCCTGTCTTCGTCTGTATTTTCCTAATGCGCTGTATACATTGAAATGAGAAGTCACTTGGAATTGGGAAAAAATATGTTTTGGCCTGCCTCTCTTAGCAGAAAAACCTGTCCATTTGAATGGTTCTATTCTATCATCTCCTCTCCTCTTTTATTCTCCCTCCCTGCTGCCCCCCCCCCCCCAAAAAAAAAAAAACTGACTCGGGTGCTTTCTCTGGAAATTTAGTTTTCCTGGAACATCTGATCTGGCTGGCCAGAAGACTTCTGGGAATTAACCGTGATGCGGTTAGCCTTTTCATTTGAGCATCTAGGTGGTTGGTGTGCTGGGTTTTCCACACACGATGATGACACGGACCTGTTTTAGTCCAGTGTTTCAGAGGGTTCGGTCCTTGGCTGGATAGCAGCATTTTCCCCCCCGCTTAGGCCAGCAGTAATGCCGAGAATTTTGGTGACGGCATTTGGAGCAGGCTGCTCACCTCACAGTGTAGAGAAACAGGGAGAAAGAACAAGGCTGGGAAACAAGCTGTGTCCTTCAAGGGGCCATCCCCAGTGACCTGCTTCCTCCAGTCAGGCCCCATCTTTCATAATCTGTCACCTAAACTGTCCATTCAGTTACAAACCCATCAGTGGATTATTAACCTGTTGATCAAGTCAGAGCCCCCATGATCCTGTCATTTTCTTAAAGCCCCACTTCCGAACCCTGTCTGGGGACTAGTCCTTCAACACACGAGTCTTTGGGGACATTTCATTTCCAAACTCTAACAGTCCTCCTGGAATCCCACGGAGGCTCCATTTCTTTGAGTAGATAACCTGACCGAGCACTGAATGTCATTGCCTCATCCCACCTATTCGACCTCTATTCTCCTCTTAACTCTGAGCTTTGAAAGGGCCCATTTACTGGGAGGTCGTTAAATTCTGTATTGATCCTTATCCTAACCTATGCCCTTAGCACCCCTGAAATGTGAAGTGTCCTTAAGCACTGATGACTTAGACTATCAACCAGACAGACAGGCTATGTTCCTTGGGTAAACTAAGGCAGAAAGTATGGCCAAGGATAACGTCTAATGAGTGATGGGACCAGCATCTCTGTTGTGTTACATTCATTACCCTTTTCAGGGTTCACTACCAAGTGAATCAGGCAGTCTTTCCTTCACTTTATAACTCACAAGGTACTTTCCATGCATCTGTGCTGAATGAGTTCACTTAGGGCTTAGAGATCTGAGAAACACTTTGATATTGCCATTTAGAACATGGAAAACCACCAGAGAAATTGGAAGTCAAGTGTCACATGATCTGACTCATCGTTGTTAAATGCCTCCATTTTAGCCCTGTGTTGGAAAGTTTGTAGTTAGGGGAAGCAGTTTTCAGGTAAGGAATGGTAATATCAGGAAGCTGCCTCTGCATTTGGAGTTGAACCTGAGATAGTCAAATACAAGTTAAGACTACCACACGTTTTAAGGATATCTTCACATGTTCACATGTTAAAACACCTTTGTAAATAGCAAAAATTAAAGCTTTTCCTGAAATGAAACAGTGAGGAAATAAAAGTAGATACGGGATACAATGGTCCTCCTCCCACAGCGATCTGGAGCCCATCAGCCGAATTCCGCTCCTTCCTGTCATCTCGCTAAGTTACTGTCTACTGAGAGACTTAATGAAGCTAAGCTCACCCTGGCTCCCTTTTAAAAATGGTGTGTGTGTGTGTGTGTGTGTGTGTGTGTGTGTGTGTGTGTGTGCGCGCGCGCGCGCGCAATCTTGCCACCCTCTTCCCCTTTAAAATAATTTCTTACATTGAAATATGCATAAAATCTCCAACTATAAAAATTCTATTGTCTTCTTGGCGCTGGGGGTGGAGGGGGTGGGGGGGGAGGTAAGGGGGTGAGGGGGACGGGGACGGGGGACATGGGACTCCCTGCTTGATACCTACTCCAAGTAGAGGAGACCTCATTTACTTTGGCTCTCAACTAAATGGTATCATACCAACCGCCTTTAATTTTGTAGACAGTTATCTGCCTCTGAACCTTGCTCTCCTATGGTTGCCCTTGGGCTGGCATCTTGAGCATCACCCGGGGGCTTGTTAGAAATGAAAGTTCTTAGGCCATGCTCCAGACCTGACAGTGCCTTTAATGAGCCCTCCTGGGGATTCCAAGGTGCCTTCATCTGGAGAAATACTGTCCAAGTGAGGGAAACTTACTTAATTAAACAGCTGAGTTTTAAGTAGCTTGAAGATTGGAACAAAACCCGCCACCCGGCAGCAATGACTTGAGAGCCCGGCCCTTTGTGTCTCTGCCTACATACTCTGTTTTCCTCTTAAGTTAACGTGGCCTCAGATGTGGAAGAAGAACGTTCAGAGGTTTCCTAAGGAATGGGTCAAGGTGTTGTGGGGATGGCCTATCACATAGAAAAGATGACCTGAGTTCCGATCTCCAGCACATGGGTAAGAAGCCAGGCTCAGGGTTACACACATGTAATCCCAGGATTGGGGAGGCAGAGATAGGAGGACACACACACACACACACACACACACACACACACACACACACACAGAGGGGGGGGCACCTGTCAGCAGAATGACAGGCCCCATGGTGTGACTTGCCTTCCCCCAGCTTTTCTCTTGGAGCACAGCTCTGGCTGACTCTCCTGCCCCCCTTCAGATACTGTAAGACCCCTTCCTGTCCGGAGTCCCCTGCCTTCTTGACACTTGGGCCACAGTTACCTTCACTCAGATTGGCTTGACTTTCTTCCCCTAATATTAGACAAATCTCACTCTGTCAGCTGGGACACTGGGACACCAGGGACAGATCCTCCCTTTTAGAAACTCCTGGAAAGGGCTTGGGCTAGACTGTTAAAGCCACACGTTTGCTTTGTCCTTTTGTGTTTTACGTTGCTTTGGATGCTGAGGATCGGTGACGTGGTGGTTGGTGAGAACCTGGTCTCTGCATCGAAGGCACACGCATTGCAGGATAGCTCTGATTTGAATACTTGGAATGCAACCATGTGCTTTGACGCCATTGTTGAATGTCCCTGCATAACTGCATAAACAACTCTTACTTGAAAGTGAGGAAAAGAATGATCATTAATCCAACAGTGAACCCAAAGGATATGTTCATCTAAATTCTTAGCATTTCAAATTTCCATCATATTATCTAGAAAAACATACCAATGGACAAGCTTCATGTTAGAGTCACTGCATGAGTGAGTCACTTGAACATGCTGGCCCATCTATCGGCTCTTAATTATCTTTGAGTTTGTTGATGCTCGAAGACAATTTAAACAAATGGAAGTTAAGTACTTTAAAGGATTTTTGGAAAATCCAAATGTATTTTTGGCAAATGCATTTTCCGTAAGTGGCATATGGAATCAGTTAGATTTCCTTCTTTTTTCCAATCTTGTCAAACCCAATAAAGGAATGAAGTGAGAGGTCAATTTAAAAATTGTATTTTGTGTTGATTTACGTTAAGGAAACATGTTTTTGCTTACTTACAAAGCATGATATTTAAGTGCAGTCAGTTTTTCCTGTGTGCTTCCCTGAAAGCTCAAAACTAAATCATTTCAGCTACATCATACCTGGCGTAGTGTTGGGCTGGGATTGATTTTGTTCTAGACTGAAATGCCTGTAGCCTGTGCATTCTCAGTTCTCCTGGGCTGAGAGGAAAATGTACTGGCCCTAGACCTTGTCATTCTTCATCTGATGGAAAATAACTGGGTTAGAGATATAGAAACCGGGGCTGGAGCAATGGCTCAGAGGTTAAGAGCACTGACTGTTCTTCCAGAGGACCCAGGTTCAATTCCCAGCACCCACATGGTAGCTCATAACTGTCTGTAACTCCAGTTCCAGAAGATCTGACATCCTTATACATACACACAGGCAAAACACCAATGTACATTAAATGAAATTAAAAAAAAGAAAGAAAGAAAGAAAAAGAAATACAGAAACCTGGACTAGGAGAAACTTTGCACCTGGGTTTCCTGATATAGGAGACAGATAAAATACGCACTCTCCATTAATTCACACACAATTATTTTAAACACAAATCAAGTAATGACTGTAAAGTGCTTTCTGTTTTTTTAAAATGTCTGCAGTATTGGCTTTAAAAGTCAGCGATCTGAAAAAAATGAATGTTTTCGCTGCTGGCTTCTGGTACGGTATTTTCACTGAAGCAGTGTGCTATGGCTATCATCCTTGTAATTAACTCTGGAACTGGAGTCCTCCCAAAGTTTTATGACCTTTAATTCTAGTAAGAGGGTTATGAAAGATTTAATACTGTTAAAGAGAAACTTCATTCAAATGTTAAACTATGGTATGTCTAGAACCCTGTGCTGCTGTGGAATTCAGGATTGGGCTTTTGACCCGAGTGCCTCCCAATTTCCTAAGGAATACATCCTCATTTGAACTGTCCCTACTCCACTGGCCTCGAAAATGATAAGCTGGAAAACTTACTGGCTCCTTTTGGCCATCATCCCTTTGTCTTTCTCACATGGTTTAGCAAGTCAGTAGACTCGTGTGTGTGTGTGTGTGTGTGTGTGTGTGTGTGTGTGTGTGTGTTCTTTCAGTACTCACCCGCTCGTATTACAATATTCTCAGAGAATAGAAAAGCAATCCCATGTTATTCCCAAGATGCATTCGATTTCTGTTTCTTCTTCTTTCCTATAACACCCAGCATCTTCTTTGAGGGAGGCTATCCTTTTTAATTCAGTACCAGAGATTGAACCTATGCTCTTGTGAATGCAGGGGAAAAGTTATACCACCGAGCTCCATCTTCAGTCCAGTGTCATAGGCGTTTGCTGTTTGTCGAAGTTAAACACTTTCTCTCAGACTATTTCCAAATCATTGTAAAATGTCAAGAAATATATATATATTTTTTATTTTTAAAAATAGTTTATTTATTTTTACTCTATGTGCCTTGGTGTTTTGGCTGTATGTATATCTGTGTGAGGGTATTGGATCTTGGAGTTGTAGACAGTTAGGAGCTGCCATGTGGGTGCTGGGGGTTGAACCCAGGTCCTCTGGAAGAGAAGTCAGTGTGCTTAACCACTGAGCCATCTCTCTAGCCCCAAGAAACATCATTAAAAAAAAGTTTCTTGGATGTGTTCCTGTATGTATGTCAGTGTGCCGTGTGCATACCCGGAACATGAGGGGTTGCAGATGGTTGTGAGATGCCATATGGGTGCTGACATCAAGCTTGGGTTTCCAGGCAAGTAGCCACTGCTCCTAACTGTGGAACCATCTCTCCAGGCCCTAAGAAACATTGTAATGCAGACTGGACCTTCTTCCATGAGCTTTGTTAAGACAGAGAAGCATGGCTCTCACCTTAGAACAGGAGAGAGTTTTTTCTGTAGCCGACAGACATGAGTAACCATGACCTGCGGAATAAATACCGCGTTTTAATGTGAAAACAATTTCATGAAGGTTTTTAAATTCAATTAAACGTATTCCTATTACTGATATGGGGGTGGGGCCTGGGTGCTACAGCATGCGTATGGAGGGCTGAAGACATTTGTGGGGTTGGTTCTCTTTTGCCGCTGTTACATGCATGCACTCTGAGGATTGAACTCCGGTCGCCAGACTTGCTGGGAAGTGAGAGCCTTGACCCACTGAGCGATCTGGCCAGCCCTCTATGAAATTTTTCTAAGCAACAGAACAAAGAAAGTTATAAATCAAGGCTTCCCCCCGCAAGTACATTGGTGGGTACATCAGGTAGGTGAGTGACACAAATTAGGGATAGTCAATTTTATAGAATGCTTGACACAGGTATGGGTGTCCCTCCTCGCCCCCCGAATCTCAGTCACAGATGAAATACATGAGAAAGAAATTACTTAGGGTGAGTTATAGACATCAGTGGTAAATACCGTGTTGTTCCAGGTCTTACGGGTGACTTCTTTCCATTCAAACTCTACCACTGTTTTAAGGTCGGAGTTGGCGGGAATAAGGTGCTGAGGGCAAGTACAGCTGTGCTACCTTTCTGTTCTGAGTTGCCAAAGGCTACCCCCATGTTTTGTGTTCGAAGCCAGAGTTCTGATGGTAACTCACAAGGTCCTGCACTGCTGTCCCCTCCTCCTGCCAAACCTCATCTCCCTCCTTCTGTTCTTCTCACTTAGTCTGATCCACCTTTATCTCTAGTTCTTTCTCAAGGACGTAGAAGCCATCCTTTCTCAGATGACATGTTTCCCCGAACCCAAACTGCATCTGTATCATCAACCCCATCACCTCGTTGTCCCTCCTCTGCCTTATTTTCATCATTTCAGATCTTATAACAGTTAAGTTACTATTTTCATTTGTTTTATGCGCACGCCAGAACATAAGCTCTGTAGACTCGAGGCTTTTCTGTTCACTGCGCATGTCAGAACATAGGCTCTGTGGACTTGAGGCTTTGCTGTTCACTGTGGAAATCTCCTTTGCACAAAACAGTGCTTGGCAGGTGGTAGATGCTGAAGAACTGTTTGTTAAATTACTAGGTACATGCAATAGGGATGCTGTGCCCAGGAGTCCTCAAATCTAAAAGGAGAGAGAGCTGTCTTAGGGGCTGAAGACTTCCTGCAGCCATGGTTTTGCTTCTTTGGCAATAATTGCCAGTGTTCTTTCGTAAGCTTCTATGTATTCTTTCAAAAGGGCATAAAGTGAGCTTTTGTACCATGTGAGGCACAGTAGGACCTAAGAATGCGTGAGATATGGCTTCTTTCTTTAAAGACCCTAAAAGCCGAGAAGGAAGGGAAGATGTTTATTAATGAAGACGGAGGTGGCTCCAGTGGCTTGGGAGTAGAAGGCAAGTGTCCTGAGAAATAGGTCCTGAAGGTACAGAGTCGCCACTGTGACACTGACAAATTCACGATAGCACAGATGTGTGTGCTGTGCCCAGCTTTTTGTATTTATGCTGGGGATCCAAGCTCAGGTTTGCCTCCTCCTTGCAGTAGATTCTGTTGGCATTTCTAAGTTAAATTCATGAGCTGGTTAGACGGCTGTCGTGTTGATGACCTTCCTCTTTCCTTCTGTGTTTCAAAGTCTGGCTTACTGGAAATGTTTGCACTTCTTCCTTATGCTAAAGAACTTTGTTTTCTTTCATGACAGGAAGGAGGGGAGATTGCGTAGTTGGGGAAACAGAGGCCTCACCAGTGATGCTTATCCAAGCAATCCTTCGAGGACAATAGTTTAGTTTTAGCCTTCATTTCTATTTCAAGGGTGTGTGGTACAGATGGGTCTGGTGTTGCATTTAGGGTCATGTTTCTATCTTGTAGTTGCTGGTAAAACCTGGCTGTAAATTTGGTACTGTCTTGCAGTTAAGTTGCTCTCATTGTGTGTGAGGAGTCTTTGTTTACTCCTGGTGGTTTGTTCCACTCATGTCTCATTCTGCACACAGTACATTCAGTTTTAATGAGCAGAGCCATGGTTTTAGAAGTCAAGATCAAGATCTATTGCAAGCTAATAAAGGAAAGTCTACATTTCCCCTAGAGTTGGAAGAAGTAGCACTGGAATCTTGTGAGTTGACTTTATTTCAGAAATTGGATAAGAGGGGGAAACCATGGTCATCTGCCAATTCCTAAACTTCCACTAGTGTTTGTTGGGCCTCAGTGTACACATTTCTCTGATATGAATGACATGGTAGGAAAAACATGTACTGTTTTTCACTCTGGGTGACTGAGGTACCACACCTGGAATTATAGAACTCGTGGTTGCTAACCTTTGATGGTTTTTAGAAGTACTTTGGGCTTTTAATATTTAACATGTACCAATCATTTTAGTTGTGTTTAGTATTCTTAATCATTCCTCCCAAGATAAGAACTAATAGCACCCTTAGAAATGGGCTAGCCCAGGAGTCCCTACTTCTGAGGGAAAATCTTATATTTCAAATACAGTCTTACATGTTATTCATACATAAACACAATTTAATATCTTTTTGTTTGTTTGTTTGTTTTTAGGCATGGTCTGTCTTGGTTAGCCCAGGCTGGCCTTGAACTTCTGTTCTGGCTTCCACCTCCCAACTGCCAGGATTATTACTGGTGTGTGCCACCATACCAATTCAGACTCTTCACATGCTTGATTTGAGTGGCCAGAAAAGATGATTGTGGACAAAAGAGTTTAGTCGAAAGGCTTTGGGGTCTAATCTTCATTCTCCTTTATTTGTCAGATATTAGAAAAGCCTGTGTTGCAGAGGCTCATAGCTGTGGATGATAGTGTGGTGGTTTGTTTTGCACAGTTTGCCCCAGCCTTTAGAAGACTCAGTGGTACAGAGATGATTGGAATGGTCCATTTCTAGGGCCATGGAAAAGTGATTTTAGCAGCACGTTAAGTGCTGAACCCATTGGGGTGTGTTAAGATATGGCATGTAAAACTCTTGAATTGAGTGTTAACCACTTTTAGCCTTCCCTTAAGGTGGGGATTTAAAGAAAATCAAAACAAATATTCAAGAACCCTTGAGATTTGAAAGCTACTCTTCGTGTTTTCTGTAACATTATCTCATTAGAATGAGGGTATAGATCATTTGTATTTATCTCAGAGAAATTGATAGTTGGGAAGTTATCAAAATATTTCTCCATCTAAAGGGCTAGATTGCATGAGTGAATTTTCATTTATACACTCACGACAAATAAATATATAAATAAATCTAATTTTAAAAATAGTTTGGCTTCTGGAAGCTTCAGACACTTGAAGATTGCACTCTAAAAAGTGTTATGAATACTTGCCAGCCGTTAAGTGACTGAAGTTGTTACTTAGCTCTCTCATAGTGTTCATTTTCCAGTTACCTTGACATTTTCAGAGCGCTTAGTGACTGTTGTTAGGGACTGTTTTTCTTTTTTAAATCTGATACATAGTTCTGAATTAGAAACTTCCTCCATCCACTCCCATGGAAAGGAAGAAGACTGAGGACTTTTATTTTCTTTTCCCAAACAACAACAACAACAACAACAACAACAACATGATTTTATCTCTTACTGAAGTAACTGTCCTTCTCTGGTGTGGGGGACCCACCCCCATCTTTTTTTTCCCCAGGGTGCTCTTGAGGAGTGAGGGATGAGATTTAGATAGAAATATAGAGGGGAGAGAGACAGATAGAAACACAGGATAGCCTCGGGAGGGCCTGGATCCTTATCCACCAGCCTGTTTTGTCTCTTCCAAAGGGCTGTTTATAGAAATACCAAGGGGTGGAGCAAAAGACCTCCCTAGCACAGCCAATTGCAGACCTTCCAAACACCTGGTGATCACACACGAGGTCAACCCATCCCCCTTATGCAGCCCTGCTGGGTAAAGCATGCTCAGATCTCTCTAGGAAACCTCTGTGGGCTCCCACACTCTAGTGAGAGACATAGGTTCTGTGTTGACACAGGAGCTGTGGAGAGGCCTTTGTTTGGTTCTGTGCTTTCAGGGGTATGGTTTTTAAAAAGCCCCGTAAAGAGAAAACTTTCAGAAAAGCACATTCTTTTGCTGCTTTAGAAAGTTGGTTTTTAAGGGGACCACACTACAGCTCCCCTTGCCAGGCCCTACATGCCCCTCTAATGAGTCTGGGTAGTAACTGGGAAAGCTCCTGGTGCTTTCCCATACGCTAGCCCAGATGATAAGAGTCCTCCCTACACTGGTGTCCCTTGTGACCCCAGCCTCTTGCCAGTCAAGGCACACGGAGCTGTTACTGTTCATGCTGCTGCCAGGCATTCCTCTGTGGACTGGCAGATATCTCGGCCCGGCGCATAGCTTCCTATGAAATTGTACGCAGCAAATTTGATATCAAAATTAAATTGCAGGCCAAGTGATACAGCACCTGCTTAGCATCTTCAGGGCTGTGAGTTTCACTTCCAGGGCTCTGTGCTCTCCTCCCCCTCCTTCCCCTCCCTCCATCCCACCTCCCTGTAAAGCGATAGTATCCCAGTCATTACATGATCTCTCATGTCACTTGTGCTAAGTCCTGGAAACAGGCATGGCTTGGCCATCGCTTGTGTTTGGGGGTTTGGAAAAGCTGTTATAATCAGTAGTTCTGTGACAGCAGTTACAGCACAGTAATGAAGGCCCCGGGGTAACATTCCGAGTTCACTGCTTCCTTGCCTAGCATACTGAACACGTGTTTTAATTATGCTAACCTTCAACTTCCTGCGAACAGAGTTGCTGACGAGCGTTTACTGCGTAGGGTAGGGTGGTGCGCTCCGACAATCCACTTAAAGTGCATTGATGCGATATTTAGCGCCTTAATAACCCTTCATCACTTATATCATTATTTCGAGATCCTGTTTTGCTTGGGAAAATATTCCTGGGTAAGTTAAGTGGGCTGGTTCCGGCAATTGTGCTTTCTAATGACTTCTTCTTGCCCTCGCTGCCCGTTCTCCCTGCAGAGTGTGACAAGCTGCGGCGTGATGGATGCCGAAGCTCTCAGTACTATTCTCAGGGACCCACCTTCGCAGCCAGCTCCAGCCCATGCGACGATTATCCAGATGAGGATGCAGAAGCAGACCAAAAGGTGAGGCTCACTGCAGCACGGGCGTCTGCATTGCGCCCTGTAGCAGAGGAGGGTTGATAGACTCAGAAGGCACCCTTCCTTCTAGCCGAGTCTCATCCTGAGTTCATCTCGTGGTTTAGACAAAAGTACCCTGACTCCTGTGTGATCTCATGCAGACGGGGAGATGGGTGGAGAGCCCACCGGCTCTCAATACTGTGTTTGCTATTTATCCTCAAGCATAAAATTGTTCTGGTTTTTACATAAAAGGGAGGCGAGGCCAGGATCCAAGAAATACACATAAGCAGTGTTTGCTCTGTGCATTTGTACATTTTGAATATCTGTTGGTTAGCAAAAGATGTCTTTCGAAACTGTTTTGTTTTTCATATGACCAGGGGCTCGGTCACCTCTCAGAGAGCTCTGCTCTAGTCCGCGATGCCTCAGCAATCTTTAAAAGCCCCCAGAAGACTGTTTCTGAGCGGGGGAGTTCTGTATAGGTCCCAGTTTTGAGGGATTACGGATATGGCATACAGTTCTGGTGAGAGTCCTCCCAACTGTCACATCACGGTAGATGTAGTGACAGGAAGAAGGTGCCAAAGAACAGGTCACATCTCATAACAGGAGGCAAGAGAGTAATTGGGTGGGTCCAACAACAGCTACCTTAGTTCCCTTCGAGAGCACGCCCTGAATGACCTGTAAATCTCCCAGTAGTCTTCCTGTTTGACAGTCGCACCCCAAAATTGTCCTTCTGGGACTAACCTTGCAGACATGGGCCCTAGAGGCATAAACCATCTATCTGTTCAAGCTCATAGCAAAAAGTAAAATGCACTGGTTCAGAAGTGGCGTGTGGAACTAGGCCAGGTGTGTAAGGAATGCCTTTACTTGGTTTTATTACACTGGCTAGTTCACCTGGTGACTCTGTGCACCTCTGGGTTCCTTCTTCTCACGCTGCCTCTCGCAGCTCACACAAACCACATTGGAGAGTAGACCCCCGTGGTTCTAAATACATATGAGAGAGAGAGAGAGAGAGAGAGAGAGAGAGAGAGAGAGAGAGAGAGAGAGAGAGAGAGAGAATAAAGTGTGTGGAGAGTTTTATTTATTTTCAGTATCCCATTTTCATTTTGTTACGTGACGTGGACAGACAGTGGGATTAATTAAAATAAGATTTGAGGGTTGGGTTTGGCTCAGAAAGCACTTTTTTGAAGATTTATCTTTATTGTTTACTTTATGTGCGGCTGGAGCATATATAAATACACAACATACTGATGCCTCAGAGTCCAGAAGGGGGTGTTGGATCTCATGGCCTTTTTCCCTACCTGGATATTGGACTTTTTTTAAAATAAAATTTTCATTTGTTTATTTTTTGTATTTCCTAAAAGATATGTTCACATGCTAGGCTCGTCTTTTTGCTAAGGCATACAAAAATGGTTACTTGCTATTATATAATGGGACAAACAGTCATTTCAAAATTGATCTGTTCTTGATTATCAACAACTCTCCTTCTTTATTAGCATGAATAAGGCAAGTGAAAAGCAGAGGTGATGTGTACAATGGGATTTGTGAATATCCAGGTAGACCTCAGCTTTCCACCCATCCCCACAGGAGGAAAAGCCAATGGTGGGCCCAGAAATAGTGCCTAGGAACGAGCCAGAAATGGTGTCTGGGAAGGGCATGGTTGTACAATCTATGAGTATCCAAGTGTGAGGGGTCAGCCTCCTGGCAGCAACTTGGTTTATCTTGGCAACTCTCTAACATGTCTAATAGAATGGAGACCTGCTATTGTTTTTCAATATACACTAAGTATCATCAATTTTTGGTTGTTTTGCTTTGGTTGTTCGGTCTAAAATAAGTTTGCTTTAGTTCTGAAGAAATAGTTTAGAGGTAGACTGCTTGCCAGTCATGATCAATGTCTCTCCCAAAAGGGAGATCGTAATAAATGTGTTTCAGAATAAAATAAATATCAGGTTGTCTTTTATTAGGAAATGTGTTAGTATTAGTTAGATATATATTAATCAAACACAACTAACAAACCATGCCATTTTAGTTTACTTCCTTGTTGCTGTGATGAAAGTACCCGGCACAATCATCTCAAGGGAGAAAGTGTTTATTGCACGTTGTGTCCATCATTGTAGGGAAGTCACATGACAGGATCTTCAAGCAGCTAGTGACATCACATCCACAGCTGGACCCAGAGCAATGGATGAGTACCTTCATGTCAGTGCTCAGCTTGCCTTCTTCACTCTTACACAATCCCCTGTCCAGGGACTGGTGCCACCCACAGTGGGTGGATCTTCCCACCACTCAAGATAATCCCTCACAGACCTGCTCACAGGCCAAGCTAATCTAGATAATCCCTCATTGAGGCTCCTTTCCCGGGTCATTCTAGATTGTCAGGTTAACAAGTAAAACTAACCGTGCCACCATCATATTAAACCTCCTTTTTCTTCTTCCCGATTTTTTTAAATGATTTTTTTTTTAGGTTTAGATGCAAGGTAATGGGTTTCCTCTTGGCATCCTCATACACGGGTGTCATTATAGTTTATTCCCATTTGTTTTGGTCTCTATCTCCTCACCCGCTGTCCCTCCCATCTTCTGTTGGGTTCTCTTTCTCTCCTCCATTGGGCCACCCTTTAGCTTTCTTATTACCCTGCTTCTTCCCTTCTTTGCTTCCTTTCCTTCTTCCTTCTCCCCTTAGCATCCTTGCCTTTGGGCTAAACCATTCCATGTCTGTCGTATTAACTCCGCTAATTTCTTGATTCTGTACAGCACAAAAAACTCACTTGTGGTTGATGAGATGGTTCAGCCAGTGAAGGTGCCATCACCAAGCTTGATGACCTGAGTTCAACCCCTCGTTGGAGAGAGTAGAATCCCACAAGTTCTTCTCTGGCTTACACACACACACACACACACACACACACACACACACACACACACACACACCCTTGAACATAAGTAACATTTTTTTTTTCAATCACTCATTTGCTCCTCAGTGTGGTTTGCCCAGTCTGGTGCTCCTAGATGACTTGGGTGTTGCCGTTTAGTAATATTTGGAAGAAAAAGTCTTCTGACCTGATGCTGTTGCATCAGGTAACAGATAGCTGAGGAATTAGATCCAGGAAAGTGCTGAAGAGGTGGTGAGTCAGAGTGCCATTATCATTATATTAGGAGAGCAATTTCAGGTTTTATCTCTGCCAAGCTGTTTCTATAGCTATTTCACCGGCCATGCAAGGCTTTCGTTTCCCTGCTTAGAAGGTTAGAAGTGGAATAAGATTGATCTTTTTGGATAGGCAGCTCATTCATTCACTTATAGCAAATGTTTATATGACAACTCACTACACTAAGCATTGTTTCATATCCTAAGGCTCCATCAAGTGATCCAGACAAGATCCCTGCCATTGAAGGAATACCAGCAGTGAACAATTGGCAAAATATAGTAAATACCAGTGGTGATAAGCATCGTGAGGCTAAGTAAAGCAATGTCTAGGATCCTTCTAGAGCAGCAAGACCGCCATGTTAGATGGAGGCATCCAACAAGGATGTAGTGAAGGTGTCATGAGAGCAAAGCTTGGGATGAAATATAAGAACACCCACCCGGAATATCCCAGGAAGACCTCTCTAGGAAGGAGAGACAGTAAGTCTGGAGATGGTAGTGTGGTTCCTGTGAGAACAGCTGAAGAGAAGGACAAGAGGGGGGGAGAGAGAATGAGGACCATGGGAGAGCCAGCCAGTGATGTCAGACTGATTGTTTCTGGATGAGAGGAGCAGGGAAGTGATGTGGTCTGAATTGCTACTTAACGTAGTTTACGACGCTGAGCTCACAGGGAGTTGGTGACAGACACAGAGAGACCAGACAGTAGGCTACTGCAGTCATCCAGGGAGGAAAGCATGCCGGGGGACAGGGACAGAGGAGGCAGTGGTGGAGGCTCTGTCTAGGCTTGGTGCTGAAGTGTGTCCTGTGGGATTTGCCGAGGCTAAAGAAAGCAAGTGAGGAAGAGTCGGTATTTTCTTCATCCTGATCCTTCGAGACGCTCGTTACAAATTCATCATTGGTTCTCGTGGTGGAAAGAGAGTCTAGCCCATCGGCCCCACCCTTTCCGCGTCTGGGCGCCTCTCTCCCTGGTTCCTATCCACTTCTGTGTCTTCCTTCAGCTGGTGCCCCTCCCCCTGTCATGGTATCCGCAAAATCTCACCCCCAGCTTGGCCCAGGCTTCCTCCTGCTTTGCAGCCTAATTAGCTCCACAGGCTGGAGAAGAACACCAGGGCGCGTGAGCTGCACTGCTCACGGGTGACCCTAAGCCAGCTCTAGCATGCGAACTCATCTGCTTCTTCTGCTGCTCTCTCAAGTTGTAGTCAGTCCCGCCTGCTCACGTCTCCAAACCCAGCATCCCCTGTGTCTGGTATATATAGCCTCTGGAAAACCAAAGCCATCAGGAGGCCGCTTTTCCACAAACCACGTGACTGCCCTGCTCGCACCCGTTCCTGAGTACGCTCGCCCTGTCCTGCCACCACAGTGGGTAAACGGTTGCTAATCCTTTTCTCTCCCATTATATCCCAAGTGCCCAGTTTAGAGCCTGGCATGCAGTACGCACTCAACGTCTTCCCCGTGGAATGAATAAGGCCAACCTCTAGGGAACATCAGATGTGCCGTTTACCCCTCCCACTTTGGCCTGATGGGTTCTTTCTTGCACCATAGCCGTCATTATGCGAACACATCGAGTTTTCTTTCATCTTGAAGGAAACTTCTTTTGACCTTTCATCTCCCTCCAATTCCACCAGATTTTCCTTTCCTCTCTATTTCTCCCAAGGACTGTCTAGACTTACTGTCTCCACTGTCTGTCTTTACGGTTTCCTCTGGCGCCCTCCAAACCCCTAGCCCTAGCTCACTACTGAATCTACCCTCGTGCCCAGGGGTCACTATCATGGTACCACGCTGGTAGCTCTCAGAGTTCATCTTTTCTTCTCGGCTGCATTTGCCATCATTTGTGAATCTTCTTAGAGTAGTTCCTCAGCTTCCACAGCACCACACTCCTTCTGGGTCCCCTTGTCTCTTATTTGTATGACTTTCCTAGTCATGGATATCCCTTTTCTTCCATCTGTCTAAATCAACACCGTAGACTCAGATCATGTGTCTCTGCTTCCCTGTAACAGATTCATGCCTTGGGGGGAATATCAGTGAATCCCCCTAGTTCTAAATCCCATGTTACGGAAGTTTTCTAAATTTCAGTTTTTTTTTTTTAAGGCAGAGTCTCACATTGTAGGCCAAGTTGACCTGGAACTCATAATGTAGCTGAATCTGTGATGATCCTACTGCTTTAGTCTCTGAGTACTGATTACAGGTGTGGGCTTCCTTGCCCAGCTTTAAATACCAATTTCTTGCCTGAACTTAAGCATTTATCTGTTGAGTGCCCATCTTCCCTTACCACAGATTTGTCCAAGTCCAAGTATGTGTGATTCTCAGAACCCTCTTAAAAACACAGCAAAAGAAACGCAGTTACCATAGCTTTCTCCATCTCACTCTATCCCATCTGGTGTTTCAGTCAGAAACATCAGGCACATTTGGTTATTTTGTCCACTACTGCCAGAAATTTCTGCGTGATTACTAACTCTTAAACTGCCTTTAAAAAAAATCTCAAATGTGGGCATCCTGCAATGCAGGATGTGTGTTGATGAGAGTAGGTATAAAGCAGGTTAGATGTGAGGTGGTGAGGACCAGAACAGGTTTGAGGTGGTCAATTCTGTGTGTACTGAGTTGACTCTGAGTGGGAACAGGAACAGTGGAGAGAGAGTTAAGGAGTTTGACTTGTGTGGATAGTAAGAAGTCAATCAAATTTGATTTTACAATTTAGGTGATATATCACATCTGACCCAGAAGAGATGGAATGTTTTTACAGGCCTGTCTCGTGGAGAGTGGGCAGGGTGGTCTCCAGTGCTTGAAACTGTTCCAGAGCAAAAGAAAGAGCTCAGTTCTTTTTCTAAAGAGTTATTTATTTTTAATGCATGGGTGGGAGTATTTTGCCTGCATGTATGTGTGTGTGCAGTGTCTACAGAGGCCAGAAGAGGGCGTTAGGTCCTCTAGAACTGGAGCTTTCCACCAGCCGTGAGCTGCCCTTGTAGGTTTTGGGGACTAAACCCAGGTCCTCTGTAAGAGCAGCGAGGGCTCTTAACGGCTGAGCCGTCTCTCCAGCTCCAAGTTCGGTTCTTTTTCAACAGATTGGTTTAACACAAAGCCAACACTTGCTAGAGACTTTAGGAGGCAGATTAACCAGGAAGTCTGACTCATGAAGATTACCTTTATCAATCATAAATCATTAGGAAACATGACCAGAAACTCATTAAAAGACAAGACTCCATAGTTCACTGCGGTTTATTTTAATGGCAATGTATGGACTTAGATAAAGTATGGCAATTGACTATTGATATTGAATATATTAATAAATCTTGAGGTAAAAATCATGTAATTAAAATAATAGATACTGACAAGATATTTAATATAATTTAACAGCCATTTCCTATTTTAAAAAACCCACAAAAATTGGAGTGAAGGCCAGGGGGATGGCTCAGAGAGTAAAATGATGGCCGTGCCAACCTGATGGCCTGAATTCTATCCCCCAAACCCAAGATAAAAGGAGGAGAGACCCCAACCCTAGATTTTTCCCCCCTGGCCTCGCCATGCATACAGTGGTCTGTGTGCTGTTCCCATTCGAAGGGAACGTAAGAGAAGGATGGTCACTGCCATGGTCACTGCTTCACGCTGACTGGGATGAGCTGTCCAGCATAATTAGAAAATTGTGCTGGCCTGGCCACTCAGCGATTGAGTGCTTTCTCCCTGGGAGAACTTGAGTGCAGTCCCCAGAGCTGCTAAACAAACAAGTAAACACTAAATGTCGTATCCCACGTCAGAAGCACACCGTTTGGAAAAGTTTAAGGTTGTAATATTACCCTTGGTGCATCTTGAGTATGTGTACTTGTTAAATTTAGAAAAATGCAAATTTTAAACTATTACAAATCATGCAGTTCAGTGATTTAGGAAGGTATCAAGTTGATATACAGAAATCAGTAGCTTTCATATTTATAGTCAGGGTAAGAGATGGAGTTTTAAAATTACCATCTCAGGCAGAAGAACCAAAGGTAAATTTAGTAGGGAGTGCTTGTTATCTGTACAAGCAAGCTTTAGAATAGTATGAAAGAGCAGGAATATGACGTGAAGAAATGTTCTCAGGTCAGAGGACTCAGTGAACGAATGCTATCGTTTCTTTCCGAAGTTGATGATGTAATAAGTTACCACTGTAGAGAGGTGGATTTGCTCTGTTCTGTCTTGGGGCTATTGGAAGAGGACCGTGGGGGCTGGGCCGAGGCATTGGTAGCTGGGGCGACTGGAAAACAGGGGAGCAAGGAGGAAGGGAAGCTACCTGTGCAGATTTGCAAGCAGTCGGGGATCTTGCAGTGGAGGCCCTGAATGCATGGGCCAGCAGAACCTGATACCAAAACCGGAATATAGTTTAGAAATGGACCTGTGTCTTCACTGGGCTTCATAGATCATCTGGCTGATGTTTCACATCAGGGGGATCCTGTAAACATAGAGGTCTCTCCACACCAGCAGTGTATGGTACTTCTGTGTTAAGGCCAATGTTATGATTCAGTTCTTACGGTATTAAACAAAACAAAACAACAACAAAAAAACTTTATTCTCAAAGCTGTGCTAACAACTTTAGAGAGTATAGAAGAAGCCACTCTCGAGGGCAAATTCTGCCTGGAAAATCCTTTGGTATTTCCTAGGGAGGTTTGGAGGATGATGAGAGAAGGCTGAAGAATACAGAAAGTGCAGGACTTAACACATGCTTAGACTGCCCAGGGTCTAATAGAAAGCATCTGATTTGTATCCAGCAACTATTATACTTCCCGAAGTGCTTGGGGTAGGAACTCTGTCCTAAAATGAAAGTTGTTGACAGAGCAGAGGGTGAGGGCTGATCCATTGGAAAAGAGAACCTGAGGGGTATGTATCCTGCTTATTTACTCACTCAGGCTAATTGTCCTAGAGTAATTATCCTAATGATCCCCATGCAGGAACTCTTACCCAGTGTAAGGCTCTGCAGCCTGTTTCAGGGATGAAGAAAGCTAATTTGCTAATGAGGGCCACACGTCTTTGATATGAAAAGCGGTAACGTAGTGTGGCAAGAAAAAATGTCGGAATTATTTCCAAGTGCTTGTGCTGCACATTATCTAAACAGCAAACAAACGCGCCATGAGCGGGAAGGGCTGTCAGAGCAGAGGGTATTTCGAAATTCCAGAAAATGCCCGTGTGTCAACTGTGAAATCAAAGACCAAGTCCCTGCTCTTTGTTCTCGGGTTGACTTTTTTCCTTCAGTGTTCCGTGTATGTGAGGTTTGAAGGGTGATCCCTTACAAGTGCCAAAATGCTTCCTGCAGGTAGATGGGGAGTGGGGGGTGTGTGTGTCTCCAGGTGCCGTTGTGGGAGGCTGCACTGGATGCTGTGTTCGATGATTCTGGGAAGCACGCACAGAGGCCCCTTTGTCTTCGGCAAAGGGCACCAGGTGCCAGTTACTCAACCTCTTGTAGAAAATTCATCCCCAGAGCGATGAGTTGGATTGGAATGTTGGCAGCAAACGGCTGGCCTTGGTGGTAGTCACAGAAACTGAAATTGTCTTTTCTACTTCCTGTTGGTTTTTGAACTGGCACCCCCCCCACCCCGCCCGGGGGGTGTTTTAGGTTTCATTAGAGGAAATACTTAAATCAAAGGAAGACTTTGAAGATGGACAGCGGGAGCCTCACCGGTTGCTGTACCTGTGCGCCAGATGGAGGCTCATTTGCTCATTTGTACATGAGGCAGAGAGCGCGGGTTCGAGGCAGCTTCCCCACCTGTTCCAGCCGGTTCCTTTGCTTCCTTACGTGGGCTTCGGTTTCTTTAACTGTAAAGAGATGAAGCCACATGTGGTTCGCGGGGGACAGGCCTGGTTTGCAGCTGCTCCCCTGTGTAATTATTAATAGCACCGCTCTTGGTCTCAAAGGTATCGGGGTTTTGATGTAGATGATACCTCACTGTGCTATATCCCTCTGGCCTCCCCAGAGTGTTATAAGGGCGAGTATGTGGACGTCTGTAAAGTCCTGTGTGTCGTGTCTGGAACAACAACACACTGTGTGCTCAGATAATGATGATTACTTTTATTAAACTTTCCAAGCCAGACATCAAAGAAAATGGCACAATAGACAATGTCTGTTTTATGAAAATTTGGCCACCTTCCCAATCATCTTGCCTCTTCTTCTGCCCACATGGAATTTTCTGCCTGAAGCAATGGATTTGAATGTTTTGGCAGCTACTTTAAAAAAAAAAAAGATCTGATTATCCTGGCTTCACAGGTCATCCATATGTACAACTCCCAGGAGTCCTGCAGTTTCTGACTTGGTAATTCAAAACATCTCCAGAATTTGTCCCCACATTGTCTCCCATTTTTCCTAAGAACCCCACAAAATGGGTGTTTTAATACTTAGGACTGTTGTTTTAACAGCTTGGGATCCGAGTCTCAGTGAATGCTTTCACATAACTAGAAAGCATCAGGGAGGGGATGGGTCCAGGGCTTCTCAGATTCAAATTCTTTTTACGGTACCATGTTACTTATTAAACGGTTGACATTGCTAAACTCCGTTCCCCCCTCACCCCACGGCCAATTTTTCTCACTTTTGGCATCCATCTCTCTCTCTCTCTCTCTCTCTCTCTCTCTCTCTCTCTCTCTCTCCATCTTTGGTTTGTCTGACATGCCTGAGTAAGGATTCTGGAGGGTCTGGGGAGAGGAATACCATGATGTGACTTACAGTGTGAAAAAGAGAATATACTGCTGGAAAGGAGGGGTGGGGATGGTTGATGAACAAAGACAGGAGGAGGAGACCTGTTACTGGGAACTGTAGGACCCAGGGCGTTACAAGATTTTGTTAGTCACCTTCCAGTCACTATACCAAATACTAAATAACCTTTTGTAAGAAGAGACGGCTTATTCATGTCTCGTAGACTGGAGGTTTCAGCCCATGATGGGTTGACTTCCTTGTCTATGGGTCCCGTAGAAAGGCAACATTTCATAGCATTGAGAAATCAAGCAAAATCATCCCCCTGTGGCCACAGGACAAATACTTCAGCGAAGGAAGGAGCCAGAGTTCCATGCTCCCCTTTGAGGGCATCCCCACCATGACCTAAAATCCTCTCACTTGGTCCCATCTCCTAACAGTCACTGGTAGGAGGAAGCTTGGAAGCAGCCTTTAACACATGGGGTGGGCACCATCCAGACCACATCTTTCTCAATGGAACCCGTATGAAAGACTGCCACGGAGACTCAGGGGGGGGGGGTTTCCTGGTCCCTCTTGTGCTTATAAACAGATTGGGTCTGGGAGATGGACCATTCTGAAAGTCATCCACCCTGGCCTTTTCATCAGTAAATGGTGGGGCTGTGAAACAGCCACATTTGCATATTGATTTTGTGTTCCGCTTGCCTGGGAAATTTGCTGGCCAGAGAGGAATGAGAGGAAGCGCGCTTTGAGAGCCTGGTAAAATTGATTTGCTTTGTGAGTGAGTTGTCACACTGCAGCCAGCCCTGGGGATCCTCCCATGGCAACCAAAACTGCAGGGAAGTTCTGCCTGGCTGGGAAAGCTGTCGACTATGATGTCATCGAGAAAAGTAGGTTAGTGGGCCTGCGGAGCCGCCTCCTGGGGTGCTGAAGAGGCAAGAGCGGTGCTTGTCGCTGGTCCTTGGTGATGCCACCTGGTAAAGCAGCTCCTCTGTCCTCCACCAGCCCAGACCTTCGCTTCCTCTCCTTTCACAGCTTTTGGACCAGAAGTTGCTTTTTTTCTACCTTCCAAATTGATGCCGCCCCTTCTGCTGGAGTAAGCTTCTGACTCCCTCCACGGCGATTCACCATCAGACACGTGACTGTTCTACCAACCGCCGTGGCATTCTCAAATAAAATCAATTTTAGTATGCGTGTGTGTGTGTGTGTGTGTGTGTGCACCTTGCAGATAGAGAAATGTGGTAAAAGTCAGACTCAACAAGAGTGTTGAAACTTCAAGAGGACTGGAACTAATGGGTTTCCCTCAGCGGGCTCAGCTTCTGCTGCCTCGGGAATCCATTTGATAATCTTAATAGTCTATTTTAGTTTTGTACGAGTGTGAGCAAGCCCATGTGGCCTTTCTCCCCTATCCTATGAGTTCCTGGGCTTGAACTCAGCAATGGCAAATACCTTTAACCACTAAGTCATCTTACACACACACACACACACACACACACACACACACACACACACACACACACGTTTTTCAAGATATGGTATCTCTGTGTGGCCCTGGCCGTCCAGGAACTCACTCTGTAGACCAGGCTAGCCTTGAACTCAGAAATCCATCTGCCTCTGCCTCCTGAGTGCTGAGATTAAAGGCGTGCGCCACCACTGCCCAGCTATGATTTATATTTTTAGCTCCACGGTGTTTCTATTATTCTTATTCTCTTTGGAATAAAAGAAAGATTTGTACTTGTTAATTTATGGCTTCTGCCTTTCCAAGGTCATTTCCATGTCTGCCATGCTCACTGTCTCTGTATTTAACAGTCAGGACACCTGCACATTTATTGAGACCTAAGAGTACCTCCAGGTGCAGGAGGTGGGCAGTGTAGCCCCTTCCCAGCAAAGGAAAGTTCAGCACTTCAGAGGAGCCTGGGACTTTGTAGTGTTCAGTCTTGTCCCTAGGCTGTTTTTCAGATTTGTGTCCCATACGTAGTAGCAGGGATGGGTATTTTTCAGGCAGTTTGTGTTCATAGCACTGAACACTGGTGGCAGTCGTCTCGTGTCTGAAGTGGACAGACTGATGTCTTTCTGTATTTCTATTTCTTCCATGTGTCCCCTTAGAGACGTTCCTTACGTCCTAGAAGGCGTCTAGGCCCGCCGTTTAAAGCTAGATAAATTTTCACAAATGCAAACAAGTCGAGGGGTGGCGGGGAGAGGGAGCTGACAGTATGAGTATACCCTTATCAAATAACGTAAAACAAAGTGGGGTAGCAGTTGCCTTTGCTTTGGGGGGCTTGGCCAAGAGAGCTTGAGTTGATCTGGGAGCTGCTTACACAGGTGTCTGCTTGGGGAACGTTCACGAGCCTTTCTTCTTCATTGGACTTCTTCTTAAACACCTTCACTGCCTAGTGGCGTTTCAGTTTAAATTCTAGAAACTTGATTGATCCATTTTACATTTCTTGTGTATCTTCAGTGGCTGTTTCCTCACATCAGCCAGCTACTCTTTTGTTGCTGTTGTTGTTTTATTTGGCTTTTGTTCCTAAACAGGGTGCATTTATTTTGAGTTCTTGGGTCGTCTCCCTTACAGAACTGGCTGCCCAGGACCTCTGGTGAAGTCGTGTTTAAAATGTTTGCCAACACAGCTTTCTTGCTGACGCGTCTTCAGGTGTCGCAGGGAAGGGCATCAATGGAGCGCTCTTCAGTGAGAATGCTAATCTGTGTCAAAGAGGACACAGCTCAGATGTTGTCATGGAATTCTGATAAGGCCCAGAGCACAGCTTTAGTCAGCCTCTTAACAATTTCACGCTGATTTTTTTTTTTTTAAATCCATATAGACGGCTTCAGAAGCGCACAGATAGTTGAACAATGGCGCCATCACTTTGAAGCGTTCCTTGAGGTCAGAGCCTAAAGGAAATAAGATTGAAGCTAGAAATTACTTTGAGCAAAACTGAATTTTAATACAAATAGAAAGTGGCGGCCTTGGCTACGACATTTCTCCGGGCTTCTCATGTTAGACTAAATCCATAGGCTTTCTGACCGCGACAGAGTTGAGCAAAACCGGAAGAGTGTGAAGGCTCTGTGGACCAGTCAAACCTTCTGCTACCCTGACGTTGTCCAGACGAAGGGCAGGGTGAATCATGTATGCGGAAGGCCATGTGCAAGAGGCGATTGTTGCTCTGTTCTTAGAAGGGGAACCGTTCTCAGACTTGCTTTAAGTTAGTCTGATTTTTTTTTTTTTTAAAATAACCACCTGTAACTCTTCCTGCTAATTACTTACACACGTTTTCTCTCCCTCCGCAGTCTTCTCTCTCCTCATCTGAAGAAGAAAGATTCCTCGGCATCAGGAGACCTAAAACGCCAACCTCAGCTGACTTCTCCGACCTTCACACCCAGACGAACTGGGCCAAGTCCCTGCCTCTGCCAACACCCGAAGAGAAGACGAGGCAGCAAGCCCAGACGGTCCAGGCTGATGTTGTTCCTATTAACATAACTGGTACGCTTTGTGGGCAGACAGAGTCAGGATGTCCTTGGGAGAGTGTCTGTGGCTTTGTTTGCTATATGCTGTTAGCATTTTCTTTACGCCTTCAAGTGAAGAGCGAGGGGCTGGCCTCCTGCTCTTGGTTTGGTGAAGGAAATACTAGAACTACGTCTGTGTCTGCATGGAAAAACACCCGTTGTTTGTTAGATGTGGACACCGACCACAAATACTCTGTCAGAGAACTCGGTGGTTCAACCATTCATGCAAGAGATGGCTTTTTGAATTGCACTGTTCTTAACTAAGGTTTTGGTTCTATAGGAATGTCCTGTAAATGTGGTCCTTAGCGGCAAAAATTGTATACTCCCATAAGAAATATTTCTAGAAGTGAAAAAAAAAAATTCGTTTCGTTTATACTCATTATTTTCTTACTTTTTGTTTGTTCAAACAGAAAAGAAGGAAATGCTTGAGATAAAGGTATTAAGTAAATTAATAACCAAAGCATATCTTTAAAAAAAATCTTAGTAGAATGATGAAAGTATGCCTCGGTTTCTATAATTTGACTCTCAATCCTCAAATAAAGATCCATTTCTGCCAAGGAGACGGCTTTACGGTTGGCACATTGGCAGTACTGTGGCTTCTAACTGCTGAGTTGAATCGTCAGCTCTTTTGATGATTAAGGCAGCAAGTAACAAAACAGGAGAGCTCCGAGCTGAGGCTCGCACCTCTAGAGGAGCTGTTAAAAAGATTCCAGATTGGCCATCCCTCTCCCTTCTGTGGTCTTCCAAGAGAATTGGTAAAGCAGTGTGAGGAGGGCACAAAATACAAAATCGTAGAGTCCACAGTAGCTGGACAAGGCCCCGAGTTTAGTCCTCAGTGTGTGTGTGTGTGTGTGTGTGTGTGTGTGTGTGCGCACACAAATTGTAGCATCAATCATCATAGTAGTATCAACTAACTATGGTGGTGTATTACATAGAAATAAGTGAGTAGTGTCATATAGACAATATCCACAAAAAGCCTGGTCTCTATGCCCTTAAATCTGGCTCACCAAGAGGACGTTTTCATTAACTATTAGGATGAAAGCCTACAGCATCCTTCTATCTTTTGAGGCTATTGCTGTTGGAAGGCTTGTTACCATGGTACCAGTAAACTTGAGAGGACCAGTAACATTTAGATAAGATTTGTTAAAAAAAAAAAAAATCTTAAGAGTATATTTAGAAATTATGAGTAGAATTTCCATGGAAATTTAATAAACACATGAATAATTTTCAATTCCATGTACATATTTTACATTTTTACAAACTTGGGAAACAGCATGGCATTTGAATCCATTTTCTTCATAAACAGCTTTGTTGATGTCTGCGAGCATGCTTCCCTTCCACCTAGCTCCCATCTCTAAAATATTATTTTTGTAAGTAGCTATGCTGAAGAACAGTGTGCTGCTTACTCCCTGTTTCATTGGGCATCAGTGTGCTTATATTTTCTACAAGAAAAACGAGTCATTTGATGGATTAAATGCCGAAGAAATGTAATTATGTATGATTTAAAGCATCGAAATCGTATTATAAGCTCGGCATATTGTGCCATGAACTATGACAGCCGTTAAAGGAATCAGAGTAAAAGGTCCTGCCTTGAAATGAGTGGAGCGAAGCTGGAGTTAGGAGGATTTCAGGCGTAGAGAAGTGTTTGTAGTGAGATGTATCCTCACAGATGGCTCGTCCAGTTGTTTCTCTTAGCTTTCTTACCTGTTTGGCAGCTAAGTAGATATGAATTACCCATAAAAGGATGCTTTTAAATACCACCCACACAAGGTGAATGAATGCTAATAATGAACTGGACAGCCTGAGTTCTGTAAAACTGCAATCTGTTTTTAATTGAGTAGTTGGCATTTTCACAGAATGCCAACAGCTCTATGCATTTTGATCCGTTTTCTGGATCTGCGTGTTCACATAGACACACATGTATCTTAAGGAGGCGTTTCTCTAGTCTGGTCCAAAGAAGCAATAGGTTCAAAGCTTTCTTTCTGGGTGGCTGGATTGGCACAGGTTCTTATTCAACCTCCAACCCTTTAAATTATTTCTAAAATTCCAGATTTATTTAGATTAAAAAATGCCACTGCTTGTAGGAAATGGCCACATGCTTATTAATTGGGGTGATTATCGACCCCTCTGACTTGGTTTTTTTCAGCAAGGCTTTGGAAAAACAGATGCTAATACGTACATGGCTTCAAATCCAGAGTGGCGCCTACCAGGGTTAGAGACACAGAACAGTGAGCCAATGGCTGGACACAGTGAGCCGCTGGCCTGCGAGGGGATTTAATCCCTTTAGTTACAGTCTTGCAGAGACTTGGTATTTCTAAAGGTTAAGGAGGGGAAATGTTTGAAATAAAAAGAACATGTGACTGTGCCCCATCGTCTGCCACGTGGATCATGTCCTCCACCTAAAAGATTAGCGTACGGGTCAGCACACTTGGAAAGCATTCGCAAACTGTTTACCCTCTGATGTTTGGGCTGATGCTGTGTTATCAGTGAAAGAGAACAATTCAGTTCAACAGGTAATGATCTCCTAACTACATGGTCCTGGACATTAAGGGAGTGCCGGTGAGGATGCCAGGGTATACAAGTCATAGCCTCTGCTTAAGGAGATGTGTAGACCCCAGCCTTTTTCAGTCACAGTGTGAAACAATGTGAATGTTGTAGATAGATTTTCATCCTCCTGTGGTTTGCATCACGATTTTCTTAGTAATTGGTTGGTGGTTGTTTTTTATTTCTACCCCGTGAGGGCAGAAAACTGGAGATTAAGATGCAACTTTCTGATAATATTTTGCCCCCCCCCCCTTTTTTTTGTTTTTTGTTTTTTGTTTTTCGAGATAGGGTTTCTCTGTGTACCTTTGCGCCTTTCCTGGGACTCACTTGGTAGCCCAGGCTGGCCTCGAACTCACAGAGATCCGCCTGGCTCTGCCTCCCGAGTGCTGGGATTAAAGGCATGCACCACCACCGCCCGGCATATTTTGCCCATTTTTAATGCTCCCATAGAAGGAGTATCATTTCTTTTGCTTCAGGAAACTAATAAAGCACTGAATAACTGACTTCCTTTTCAGCGCTGTTTAAGATGTTGTATGTTGTGGCCTGTTTGTCACAGAATGGTACCCACTGACATTTCAGGCCCTGCTCTGAACTGCTTCTGCTTTTTTCTATTCGGAGCAAAGTTGCCAAGATTTGCAAGTTCACAAGCATTTATTAGTTTGCTCCTCAGTGGAGGGTGTGTGTTTAAGAATTACCTCATTCTAATGAGACCAGGTTCCCACTTCATTCCTGTGAAGTAGAAGTTTCATTATCCATCACATGTCCACTTTGAAGATGTGACAGTATTACTAAACAAGAGTGACCGATTCATACTTTTCTCATGCATAAGATGACGGTCAAAGTATGGGATTTATATAAATGTATTTTTTAATCTCATTTGTAAGAGAATAACTATGTAAAAAGACCAATGCAGCAAAACTTCCTTTAACCAAAATGGCAAATAGTTCAGATCAGTCTGTAACTGATGCCGTCAGAGACCTTATTATTTTCTGGTTTCCCATGGTGTGCTAATCTGCTTGAACTCTGGGCAAACTGCTCTGTGGATGCGGTCCTGGGTTGCAGTGCCTGAAACGGGATTAACTTTAAAAGATGCAGATAGGAAGTGGAGATGGGCAGCGCTTGCCCATCGTGTGTCGGACCCTGGGTTCAAGCCCTGACACCTTAAAAAATGATGTACAAGAAAGGAAGCGTTCAGCTTTGACAACTGGAGTGTTCCGGGGTCTCCCTGTGGTGCAAGTACTCTATCATTATAAGGCGATTTGGTTTCCACTACAGTTACTTCTCACACTCTGATGATTTCACACCCCATCCAAATTGTTAGCCTTCTTGACCACCATTTGATAAGCTCAGACTTTGGCTTGTCGTAAGACACAAGCATGATACTGGTCTCTGTGGGATGACCCAATGAATACAATGGATTTCATGCCACTGGTGCATACATACTGATGTAAAGATTGAGCTTTGTGATCCAAACACGCTATCAAGCACTCACTTCATTCTTAAGTGACAAAGAGTCATCCTCGCAGTGTGTCACTGGCAAATTTGCAGTTTGCTTAGAAGTGAGACAGAGGTGTCTGTCTTCCTTTGGAGGACACACAGTGGATACTGGAAACAGCCTTCTGATGATATTGTGCTTCCCTTCTTTACGCGTCCGTCCTTCAGCCTCCCATCATCATGTGACTGGCTAACCTCATTATTAATACTTTCTTATCATGTTACAAGCTTCTGGAAGGACGTGCATGGTGTCAGCTTGCTTGACCATAACATTGCTTTGCTTCTTCTACTATTCTATGTCAGGGGAGAATTTTGATCGTCAGGCCAGCCTTCGGCGGTCTCTAATTTACACAGACACTCTGGTAAGACGGCCGAAGAAAGTCAAAAGGAGAAAGACTATTTCAGGAATCCCTGACATCATTCAGAAGGAGCTAGGTATGGCTCGTCAGCGTTGTGTTCTCTTGCCCCTCCTTGCTGCCTCAATTTACCACACTAACCTCATGTGGGTGGTGCTGTCACTGACACACGTTCTGGTGGCCAGCTTCTGGATGAGGTCTTAGGTGGATGTTACGCCCTGTGCAGTAGAGCTGCTTTGGGGAAGAAGGATGGAGAAGGGATTCCATGGACACGTAGCACCATGGGAGTTAAGAATTCCATCATCATCTCCAGGGACCTTGAGCATTGCTTCTGTCTCTATGTTTTCATTTACCTTTTATTTAGCTCTGGGGTTTGCCCAGATGGAACCCTCATTCTAAGACGACCTCAGGAGAAACATTTGCTAGTTATTCTGACCTGACCGGGGGGGGGGGGGGGGTATGGGGACGGGACAGGGGACATGTTGTCCTAAGAGGTGGCAGCCTGAGGTTATTTAATAGTAAATGTCAATGCTAAAGAAAGTGGTCATGGCCAGGCGGTGGTGGCGCATGCCTTTAATCCCAGCACTAAGGAGGCAGAGACAGGCGGATCTCTGTGAGTTCGAGGCCAACCTGGGCTACAGAGTGAGTTCCAGGAAAGGTGCAAAGCTACACAGAGAAACCCTGTCTCGAAAAACCAAAAAAAAAAAAAAAAAAAAAAAAAGAAAGTGGTCATGAGGCTGCTGCAATGGCTTTGCAATAAAGGCACCTGCTGCCGAGGCTGATGACCTGAGTTTGGTCCCTGGGACTCACACAGCAGAAGGAGAGAATCAGCTCCCCAAAGTTGTGCTCTGACCAACACATGTATGCACCGCACGTGCACACATGTAACAGATACATGTAACGAAAGTGTAAACTATGTTCACATGTCTTTGGCCATACCTCCGTTTAAAGCAAACAGTTTCTCGGCTTCTTTTGTTCGACCTGAAAAGCCATCGGGCTGGTGGAGTTGTTCGCTCGCTGTCCCCTTGCCCAGTGTTCATGCTCACTTTTCCATATGCTGCGACAAAGCTGTCAGGCACCTCCTGTGATCATTTCACCCCCTCGTGTTTCAGTGGGGCCCGCAGGCACAGCTTAGCACACCCCAGCACCAGGCAGCTCCGGTTCGAAGCCTGACTCTCAGTCATTCTCTCAGTAACCTTAGCCACATCACTCCACCTTTCCGGGTCCCCTTCTTCATTCTACACATGGGATGGTGACCTCAATAGAGTCTGTCCCATAGGGTTCTTTGAGGACCGAATGAATTTGTATACAGGATGTACTTGATCCCTGGTACATTGTACGGGTCACTGTTATTATCGTGGGACATTATGTTACTGTCTTGAAATTCACTTCTTTGTCAGCCTGTGGACTTATTTCATAATAGTTACTTTAGCCTGGTGTTTTAATTTACTTTTATTTACTGTTGAAGGTTACACTCGAGACATGCAAGAGTCATTATCTCTGAAATTGCTTACGAGTCTTTGAGTCAAAATGAGCTTACCCTAGCAACAGTGATATATTAATTACACGCCTTGAGGTCCTGTTTTAGCTTCCAAGGCTATAGAGATGGCGTGTATTCATTTCCCTCCAGGGTTGATGTTTAAATACCACGTAGGAGGAAGGACGGACCCACTCTTCCTTAACTGGCATTTCCCCCCCTTATCAACATCCAGTCCTAGAGGGTTGTACACCCTCCCTTCTGGACTCTAGAGTCTTTTGCGAAAGAACAGGAGCACTTTGCCTCTGCTGCTCATAGCTCCTGTACCAGAGTTTGGTTCCCACTCTTGCTGGGTGTCCCCCAGCTCTGACCTCCGAGGGCACCTGCCTGCTCACGCACATCCCCCTGTGACTGTGCATGCGTGTGCTCCCACACTGAAAGTAAAACCACCCAACAAAGATCAGCAACAAACAAAACAGAACACAGGCAGAGCCAGGCATTGGTGATCCACACCTGTAACCCCAGCACTTGGGAGGTGGAAGCCGGCGAATTGCCATTGGCTACAGGGTGAGACGTAGCACTTGGGAGGCGGAAGCCAAATTGCCCTGGCCTACCAAGTAAGACCCTGTCTCAAAAATAAATAGATAAATAAAAGGACCGCCAACCAAACAAACACAAAACAAAAGAAACTGAATTGTACCACCGACAGAATTTCTCAAGTCTGTCTTTGTTTCGGGCACTCCATGGCCTCTTGAACCCTCCATGAACTCTATGTAATCTATGCACTAGAGACGTGGGCACACTTCGTTCTCTTCTCAAAGCCTAGTTGTATCTCATTCTTTCAAGCTGTTTCCCCTCTTGAGGTTACAGCTCGCACGTGTGAGAAAATAAGAAGTGTTCATATGCACAGAAGCATTGCCGGAGCCGATCCCTTGTGGTACCCAGGCAATGCTTTCCCACGAGCTGGAGAAGATGGGCTTCAGAGAAGTAGCCATAAAACCAGGCAGTTGGGGTCTTTGTAAGCCAAACAGTAGGTTCTGGATGACTTTGTACAGAGTGTAAGAAGAGTTTGGCCAAGTTAAAGATGCACATCCACGCACGTATTCTGTATGATTTGTCTTCTGATGTCTGTTACATGAAACCTAAACCCTAAAAACTAGGATCATTTATGTGTATTAATGTTTTACCTGTGTCTATGTATGTGGAACACATGTATGCTGGGTGCCTGTGGAAATCAGAAGAGAGTATCCCATGCCCTGGGACTAGTTCTTTTAGAGGGTTGTGAGCTGCCATGTAGGTGCTGGGATTGAACCTGGGTACTGTGTAAGAACAGCAGGTGCTCTTGACTGCTGAGCCGACTCCGCAGCCTGAGAGCTAGGATCTTCAATCACTTGCTTTATTGAACCAACCAGGAAGAGCCAACAGCTCAGTTGCTTAGTTGATCTTCTGAAATGATCCCGTCTATCAAAGTCAGTCGCGTGCTCGTCTGCAATTATAACACTGTTTTTAATTGATGAAGAGTTCCTTTCTCTTTTGCATGTGACACGGGATCATCACTAGTGATCACTTTCCCCATATTATCCATTCTACAACCTTTGCCACAGAGGAGGCGGCAACTGGTACAGTCAACGATGTGCCTGGGTGACAGCTAGGGGGCGCTGTGTCAAAGAGCAGGTGGCTCCGGCCTGTGATCCCAGCTACTCAGGAGATGGAGGCAGGAGAATAACAAGTTCACTGTCTGCTGAGGCTACAGGATGAGTCCAGGGCCAGCTTAGGTATCTTAGTGAGACTATCTCAAAGTTAAAAACAGAGAAAAGGGGTGAGGGGGCCGGGGCTGTCATGTACAGGGCCTGGGTTCAATCTGAAATACTGGAGCAAAAATCAAAACAAACCAACTCAAGGACAATTGGGGCTGGTGATGTAGCTCCGACTGTAGGGTGCTTGCTCAGTATGCGTCAAGCCCTGGCTTTGATCATCATCCCTATCTGAAACAGATGTGATGGTGCCCACCTAGAATCCCAAAATTGAGGAGGTGAGGCCGGGCAGCCAGAAATTCCAGGATCATCCTCAGGAACACAGAAAGTTTGAGGCAAGTCTGGGCTACGGTGGGAGGAAACCCTTTCAAAAGAAACAATTAGATAACAAACACCACCCCACCCCACCCCCAGCTGAGGACTGAAACCAGGGCCTTGGGCTTGCTAGGCAAACACTCCACCATTGAGCTAAATCCCCAACCCCAACAACTCTTTTTTTAATTTTCAGTTCTTAAAATTTTTTCTTACAATCTATTTTGGTCATATCCTTACCCCTCCCCCAATCCCTCCTACGGCCTCCCTTTCTCACTACCCCCCTAACTTCATGTTCTTTCTCGAAACGAAACAAATTGCACAGATGTGCACTCACTTATGCACATCCACAGCCAGACCCAACGTGGAGTCTATTTTGTATTGGCCAGTGGCTCCTGAGTGAGCCTGAGTATAGTGACCCACTGTTACTTACTCCATTAAACAACTCATTTTCCCTCTCCCAGCAAGTATCAACTGGGCATAGCTTCTTGGTTGGGGGTGGGAGCCTGTGTCCACTTCCCCTTTTCAGTGCTGGGATCCTGTCCATCTTGGACCTGAGTAGGTCTTGTGTGTGCTGCCACAGTCTCTGTGAGTTCATCAATGTGAGCACGTCCATCCTGTTCTATCTAGAAGACATTGATTCCTTGGAGGCATCCATCACCTCTGGTTCTTATCATCTTTCCACTTTCTTTTCTGAAGAATAGGTTCCTGAGTCTCGAGAAGGGTTTGATGAAAACATCCCACTTAGGACTGAATCATCCAAAGTCGCTCACTCCCTACCTATTCTCCAGTTGTGGGTCTCTGTGTTAACTCACATGGACTACAAGAAGAAGTGTGTCTGATATGGGTTGAGCAAGGCACTCATCTATGGGTATAGCAGTATGTCATTCAGAGTCAGTTTTTTGCTATGTTCCTTTGCAGAATAATAGTAGTAGGTTTTCTTGGCCACTTTAGCAGTGTTAGGTAGGGGTTCCATCTCATAAGTGGGCCTTAAATCTAATCAGCAAGTGGTTGGTTACTTTCATAACATGTGTGTACCAGGATCATGCAGGCAGATTGCTCGTGCAGCTCAGAGAGTTCATAGCTGGGTGAGACTGGTGATTGCTTGTCTCCTGTGGTAGCATGTATAGTACTTTGCAGCACTGTGAGCATTATTAAGTAAGGGTGAAGATTCTAGTTGGGCACCAGCTTGCATTCTCCATGTTTGATGGCATAAGCATGTTGTGTCCTCAGCAATAGGGTCTCACCATCAGGTTGTAGAAGGTAACCAATAGTATTGGCAATGACCTGTGATGTTTGGCAAGGATGGAGGGTCTGTGGGACCCCTTTGGCCAATGACTCACAAAGATAACCGATTTCTGGTACTAGGGATTTTAATTGGTAGTATATGATCTCTAGTTGGGGCATTCTCTTCCCATATCTTGTTGTGACTACCTTTAAATTCCTTTTGTATCTGTCTGTCTGTCTGCCTAAGTTTCTATAGTACTAAGTTTCCATATGGCTTTTCAAAAGGCTTTTATCATATTCTGTTTTTAAATATTGGCTGGTAGGATCGGTAGGTAGAATGGGAAGAAACATCTGAGTAAGATCCTACTTATATATTTTAAATTCAAATAAATCCCACGAGCTCCGGTGACACCCGAATTGCCGACCTTTATTCCTAGCCCCTCTTTTGTGTTAGTTCTGTTTCTGATCAAATTCATCTGCGCCCTGTACTGAGACAACCGGAATTCATCCTGTGAAAATAGTGGAGAGCAGGTTTAGGGAACAGGAATTTTGTGGTCCTTCAGATAGGTTTTTAGATTAGTTGTTTCTCATCATCTTTATAACATCGTTGAGAAATATTGTTATTTTAGGAAGAATGCTGTGACTTGGCTATAGATCATTGAAGCGTTGTCACTGGTTCTGTTTTCAGGAACCTAGAATGGTTTCACACCTTAAATTTTACCCAAAGGGATCCGGCTTTTGTTTGTGTCATTTGGACAGTTAAACAGTAGTGGTTGAAAATCTACCACAAAACTAGGCAGATCTATGGGGAGGGGGTTGTACTTTTTTTGTTAACACTCTATTTTTTATCCTCTCCCTCCGCTCCCCCCTTCCCCCCACGCAGGGATCAAACCCTGAGTCTCACATACTAGGCACAAAAGAATTCTGTCCCCAAACTGTATCTCTAGCTGACTTCCATGGTAGTGAAAGAAAAGGACCTGTTATGAAATGGAATTGAGATATCCTTGATCGTTCAGAATTGAGCTGTACCTACTACAAGCCAGCCTCCTGCCTTCCACACCACCGAGAGCTAGGAACTTGTACCTTTCATTTTCATCCTTAAAGTAGATATTTTGCCTCCATTCTATCCCCTCCCTCCGTCCCTTCCTCCCTCCCTCCCTCCCTCCCTCCCTCCCTCCCTCCCTCCCTCCCTCCCTCCCTTCCATAAAAAAAAATAGTTCATTTGCTGGGTGGTGGTGGTGCACACCTTTAATCCCAGCACTCGTGAGGCCGAGCCAGCCGGATCTCTGTGAGTTCGAGGCCAGCCTGGTCTACAGAGCGAGATCCAGGACAGGCACCAAAAGTACACAGAGAAACCCTGTCTTGGGGGCGGGGAGAGGGGGGTGGGGATAGAGGGAACCTTTATTCTAGATCCAGTTTTAAATGACCGTGGCCCAGGAACACAGATTTAGGTTACCCTAAATTCCATGTTCCATGTTTCATGAAGTTCTACATTTTTACAGACCAAAGAAGACTTTTGTAATCAAGCTAGGTTTAAAACACATTGGTGAGTACACCAGAGAGGAGGTTACACAAGGTAGGGAAGCTTTTCTTTATGCCTCACTTGGTATCTTGACGATACTCTTAGCTTTGGGTTGGTAGAAGCTAGTGGTCCTCTAACTTAACGAATCCCAAAAGGTTTTTATCTCTTAGTCACAGAGTATTAGTTCCAACACAGATTCAGGCAAGGAGTGGCTGTGGATGGGGCTAAAGCTTGCTCAAAATAAGGTAATTGGCCTTTGGACCTGCAACATCCCAACCTCTCCACACCACTATAGTTCTAATTAGTCAATCAGTCTTTGCAAAAACAGCTTCGTTGCCAGAATTCTCACCAACAGTTCCTCCTGTTGTTGACCAAGCATCAGATGTTGAGAATGGGGGGGGGGGGCACATGTTATTTATTAAATATTATAAGGTTCCTCATAGCCAGGAGGCTCATCCCCAGGGTCTGATGTCAATGAGGCTGAGTCATGCCACTTGCCCTGTTGCTGAGCGATGCCTTTATGTATATGTTTGTGCGTCTGTGTGTTTTCAGTGAATCCCTGGCAGAGGGGAGAGAAAGGTGAGAGATCGTCTTTGCTAACAACACCAGTGCAAAATGAGTCGCCATGGTCACTGTGAAGGAGAGGGCTTTTTGCTCGGCAGCCTTCTTTGTACTGTGACATCTCTGGGTCTGATGAGAGCACGCATGCGCGTGTGTGCACGCGCGCACACACACACACACACACACACACACACACACACACACGCACACACACACACACACACAGACACTATGATGGTTATGTTTTGTGGGCAGGGGGAATTCTTAGGAATCCCAGCCCTTGTCCTTCTGAAGGTGGCCAGCAGTGCTCAGCAAAGCCTGGGTCTTGGCTCCTTTAATATTTACTTCCAAAGCATATCTGATGACCTATAACTTGTTGCTTTCTATTCAATTGGAGTAGGAAAAAATTGACATTTTTTATTATTCTCCCTTTTTTAAAATTAAATTTACCTTTTAAGTCTTCATATGTGTACTCTATATACACTGTCATCCCCCTCTTTCCTCCAACCCTTTCCATGACCCCATTCCAAATTCATGGTTTCATACACACACACACACACACACACACACACACACACACACACACACACACAGAGATATATGAAATATATACATATATATTTATATATGTGCATGTGTGTGTGCATACACATTAATGAATATGTAAATACATTCTACTGAGTTCATTTAGTGTTGCTCTTTCTACATGTTTTAGGACTGACCACTTGGTATTGGATAATCACTCAGGAGGTTTATCCATGGGGATGACTAATTCTGTCTCTGTCTGTCTGTCTGTCTCTCTCTCTCTCTCTCTCAGAAGGCATTAATTGCCTGTAGCTCTTCATCTAGACGTGGGCCCCTTGAGATTTCCCCCACCCACATTGGCATGTCAATTGGTGTTGTCATTGTGGGGGTCTTATCTAGGCAGTCATATTATTGAGAGTTCACGGGTGAAGCTTCCTTTCATATATGTAGAAGATGTAATCATGAAGCAGGCTTCCTGGTCCTCTGGCTCTTGCAGCCTTTGCCCTCTCTCTTCTTAGATGCTTAGAGCCTTAAGTATATGGGTTGTGTTGTATGTGTATTGGCTGGGTCTGGGTAACCCACAGTTAGTTTTCTCTGCATTTTGACCATTTGTGGATATCTGTCATACTCTTCATCTACTACAAAAGGAAGCTTCTTTGACACAAGCTACACTTACCTGTGGGTATAAGGATAAGTATTTAGAATGTAGTTAGGAATTCTATCAGTTTTTAATGAAGTGGATGTAGTAGGGTCTCGTTTAAAACCCATAACCTTCACTAGTCATGGATAGTTGATTAGGTTTACAGTACCAGGCCTCAACTCCTTTCTGTTGAGTAGTCCTTACGACCGATTAAACCAGTGGTTCTCAACCTAGGGGTCGTGACCCCTTTGCGGGTCGACTAACCCTTTCACAAGGGTTGCCTAAGACTATCGGAAAACGCAGATGTTTGCATTATGATCCATAACAATAGCAAAGTTACAGTTGTGAAGTAGCAATGAAAATAATTTTATGGTTGAGGAGTCACCACAATAGCAGGAACTGTATTAAAAGGTCACAGCATTGGGAAGGTTGAGAACCCGTGAATTAAACAGCTGTGGGTTACTGCTTAGATATAAGTGCCACTATTTCATTTTTGGGATATCTTGCCATGCTGGTTATTGTTGTAATTTAAGTATCACAGCTGGGTAGGACTATTGATTGCTTTTCTCCCTTGGTGGCAAACAGTTATAGTGCTCTGAAGGCTAGTCCTAAAGGAGGAGGCTTTCAGTTCACTTCCTCCAAGTCCTATGTCTTCGGCAATAGGAACTTACTTCAACTTCTGGGAGGCCACCAAGGGCAACAGAAATACCTTATATTATTTGGAGAGTTACTTGGCATCCCCTGACCAGCGACTCGAAAAGCTGTTTCTTTATGCCTAGCACTGAGGTTTTTGTTAGATGGTCTATAATTCCTTAGGAGAGCATTATCATCCCAAGTGTTGTAAACTTGTTTAACTCCATTAAACACATGTGCACAACACATAAATGTTATATATAGTTTTAGGTAAATGTAAAATATGATTCCCTATGGCTTTTTCAAGCATCCTTAGTGTTTTTTATCCTTTCTCCCTCTCCACTTAAAGCTCCCCCACTTTTCTCATCCCCCTTTTCATATGATCTATAACCTTTAATCCCAAAATGATGCAGTGATATATGTGAATATCATGGTAAGAGTTTTCATATTTTACAATCCGGTAGGATTATTTTGTTGGTATATAATTATATTTGTCTACTCTCCCCATACATACTTCATATTGACTGATAAAAAAAAAAAACATGGTTTTGCCACTATTTTCAAGCATTTGATTTGTCCCAGGGATTGGTTTTATTTCTTGGTGTGTTTTGGATAAGTTCTTGGCTTGGCGATTTGTTTTTTAAGCTCTGTTCTTTTCTGTGAGGTTTGACATCTGTTTCTTCACAGTGACAGTTTTAATCTCCCCTTCCTTCTTGTCTCCTCCCTTCTTGTGTTTCTTTCTTTTTTTTCTCTTTTGAACACTCTCTGGTTGGTTGTAAACTTCAAGAGATAAATACCCCTAATTTGAGGAAATGTTCCCTGGATCGGTTCCGTGGCTCTTCCCCCAACCAGAACACAGCAGATTGCTGGTGCATTTTGAATGCCACCAACAGACAGATGATAATGGCTTAAGATGGATAATGAAATGCTTGAAACACAGATGGGCCCATAAATCAATTTTCTTTTTCTTAGGGCTGCCTTCTGACACGGAGAATCAATGTAATTAACACTGGTTTCAGACCAATATCGTTTGAATGGTATCTCTGCGGCCCGATTGTCTGACTGCTTCATTTACTGGATGCTTGATGGAAGCTGTTCTTTGCTCTGTTACCGAGTGGGGGAAAGGCTGCAGTGAAATGTTTACTAACAGTTATTTGGCGGTTTTGCTGTTGTTTGGGGGGGGGGTGTGTGAACGTGTGCTTGTGATGTGGGGTAAGGGTATGTGTGGGGGCAAGTGCCCCTGCAGATATGTGTGCATGTGAAGACTGAAGGATCTACCCACCTTGCTTTATGAGACAGGGTCTCTCACTAGTCTGAAGTTTACCAGATAGGCTAGAGTGGATGCCTGGTGGGCCCTGGGGTCACCTGTCTCCATCTCCATAGCCAAGGTGGCTACTCACATGCCGGGCTGTTCTGTGTGTTTTTAGGGATTGAAGTCAGATCCTTATGATTATGTGACAAGCACTTTTCTTCCTGACCTATCTCCGTAGGTCCTGTTGTTTGCGGGGACAAGGTGTCACTATGTAGCTCAGACTGGCCTAGAACTCAAGGCCGTCTGGCTCTACCTCCCCAGGATTGGGATTATAGGTGTGCACCACCACACTCTGTAAAAGCCACTTACTTGAGAAGCACATCTTCCACCATACTCAGTAACCAGGATCTCAAAGGGGGCACCCAAGAATGCCATGTGCATTATTCATGTTCCAGGATGATTTACAGTGCCAGTTAAAAAGAAAAATCCATGAAGTTGATGGTAAAGGTTTGGAGATACCAGGAATAGTTAAGCTCAACTGGCTACTGAATCAAATAGGAAAGGTTGTGGGGTTTTGTTGTTGACAGTGTTTTGTTTTGTTTTTTTATTATTATTACAACAGAATCAGAGGGTACTGAGGTACAGGTGACCGTAACCTATGGGTTTCTCTTTTCAGATAACACGCCTCTTTCTGCTTTATCTCCAGCATCGGTCACTGGGCAAGATGACGATGGTAGTGGTCATTCAGTGTACTCCCCAGACCACTACTCTACACTAGGAAGGCTTGATAGCTATCGGTCTCCCGGGCAGCGCTCGGAAACCAGGGACTCCAGCTGTCAGACTGAAGATGTGAAAGTCATCCCACCGTCGATGAGAAGGATCAGGGCGCACAAAGGGCTAGGCATCGCTGCCCAGATGAGCCACCTCTCGGGCTCCTCTGGCAACATGTCTGTGCTGAGCGACTCCGCCGGCATTGTGTTCCCGTCTCGCCTCCACCACGATGCCGATTTCCACAGCCTCCCCCGTTCTGGGGCTAGAGCGAGCACCTATTCACTGGAGGCCAGGATGGGTGCCCTGGGCTCTGCTGAGGATGTGGATGATACTTTTCCCTACCCAGGGGGTAGCTCCCGGGGCCATGAAAACTTTGCACATTTAGGAGGGGCCTCCAGGTCTGGAGTGCTTTTGAGACCCAAGTCCCAGCCACTGAGGTTCTCGGAGGGTGAGAACATAGTGAGTCCAGCGTGTGTGGTTTCGCCTCATGCATCCTACTCGACCAGCGTCATCCCGAATGCCACGCTACTGTCTTCCTCAGAGGTTATCGTCATTCACACTGCTCAGAGTGTAGGACAGCTGGACGGTCGCATGCCGGGCTCTTCCACGTACTCAAAGATAAAACCCAGAGACCGCCCCACGCCCAGATGTTCTGTGAAAGATGACCATCAGTCCCCCAGTCATCACTGGAACGAGAGTCACCTTATTCATTCGCAGGCTTTGGCCTCGTCGGCCTCCAGTGCCACCACACTGTTATCGCTCTGCGATTCAGAGGGCTCTCTCAGTGCCCCGGCAAACAGGGAGAATGGGTCTCAAGCCATACCCTATCATTGTAGAAACAACCTGAGCTTCTCTGCCCACCCTCCAGATGTGGACGGCAAGAGCGAGTCTAGTTATTCAGGGGGTAGGGGGCATGGCAGTTCTGAGCCCTGGGAATACAAAGCCTCCAGCAATGGGCGGGCATCCCCTCTGAAGCCGCACCCGGCTACCCCTGGTGGCTCTACTCCCACGAGTAACATGAGCAGCTGCAGTTTGGACCAGGCGTCTGTCAAAGAGGATGCCAGGTCCCTATATTCAGAGGACCACGACGGTTACTATGTGAGCGCCCACAGTGATTCTGGGCATGAGACGGCAGGGACCTCGTACCCTATCAGTGATGGCTTTGGGAACCCGAGGCACAGCATGGTCAACGTGTTTGATGGCAGGGCGCCGAGAAGCCACGGGGACCAGGCCAGTCACCAGGAGAAATCCCTTTCCAGAAACATCTCTCTGAAGAAAGCGAAGAAACCACCCCTGCCACCCTCCCGGACAGACTCTCTGCGGAGGATCCCTAAGAAGAACGGCCAGTCCAACGGGCAGGTGCTCAATGAGAGCCTGATCGCCTCGCTCCAGCACTCGCTGCAGCAAAGCCTCCCTGGAAAGGGCGGCAGCTCCCCTTCCCAGAGCCCGTGCAGTGACTTTGAGGAGCCCTGGCCCCCTCGGTCCAGGAGCCAGAGCATTGTCAGTGAAGGGAGCAGCATGACCTCCACCACCACGCCCCACGTGTACTCTCTGCGCGGGGTCACTCCGTCGCAGAGCGACACCAGCAGCGTCAAGTCGGAATACACAGACCCTTGGGGCTACTACATTGACTACGCAAGCTTGCAGGAAGATCCAGGGAACCCCCCGGGGGCCGGCTCTGGCCGCGGCGAGGCGCCAACTGGAAATGGGCCCGTCCGCCCCATCCCAGAGGGGTCCGGAGTCCCAATGCCCCAAGTGCCTGGTGGCTCGGGAAAACCAAAGATCACCTCGCCAGAGAAGTCACAGAGAGTCACCTCTCCGTCCAGCGGGTATTCCAGCCAGTCCAATACGCCCACCGCGCTCACGCCCGTGCCTGTGTTTTTAAAATCGATGTCGCCAGCAAATGGGAAGGGGAAGGCCAAGCCCAAGGTACCAGAAAGGAAGTCGTCCCTGATCTCCTCAGTGTCCGTCTCCTCCTCGTCCACGTCCCTCTCCTCTAATACTTCGCTTGAAGGAAGTGGCGCCGTGAAGAAACTGGATGCAGCCCTGGCCTCGCCCCTTGCTCCTCCCCCGCCTCTCCCCCCTCTGGCCTCCCCCTGCCTGGCAGACAGGTCCCCTTTTCTCCCACCGCCTCCTCCTCTAGCAGATTGCTCCGAGGGCTCCCCTCTGCCTCCCTCTCCAGTGTTCCCCCCTCCACCACCAGAAGCTCTTGCTCCCTTCTGCTCCCCCACAGACAGGTGCCTTTCTCCTCCCCCCACGGCTCTTAGCCCCCCTCTTCCGAGAGCCTCACCCCCCTTGCCAGCACCTCCACCTTTCTTGCCCCCATCAGAACCCCCTCCCGCCCCACCCCTGGACCCCAAATTCATGAGAGACAACAGGCCTTCTTGCAAGAACTCTAGCCAGTCCGAATCCTCCAGGGAGGCCGTCAGGCGGCCTGCCAGCAAGGAGGAGGGCTGCCGACCCCCCATGCCCCTGATCACCACAGAAGCGTTGCAGATGGTGCAGTTGAAGCCAGTGAGAAAGAACTCAGGCGCCGAGGCCGCCCCGGTTTCTGAACCATCCGCTCAGGAACAACGAACCCCGACTGCTCCACAGTATCACTTAAAGCCATCTGCTCTCCTCAAATCCCGAAATAGCATAAATGAAATGGAGAGTGAAAGCCAGCCTGCCTCTGTGACGAGCTCGCTGCTTCCGACGCCTGCCAAGAGCCAGAGTCAGGGTGACCATGACAGTGCAGCCGAGCGTGGCGGCCTTGCGAGCCGCAGTGATGGAGCTCCGTGTCCAGGGCCCAGCCTCAGGACCACTCCGCTCCCAGACTCTTCACCCAGCAGGAAGCCACCCCCCATCTCCAAGAAGCCCAAACTGTTCCTGGTGGTACCACCTCCGCAGAGAGATTTCACAGCGGAGGAGCCCACAGAGAACGGGAGCGCAGCATTCCCAGGCGTGCCCAGCCCTACCCGGGCAGAGGGGGAGGCTGTGCACAGCCAGGAGGAGAAAGCCAGCCCAGCATCCCGAGCTGGTAGTTCTCATGCTCCGGCCCCCACCCCCGGCAGTCCGGTTCCGGAAAGAGGAGCTGCAGGGTCCTTGTCCCCTGGCAGCGTGGAAACCAATGCCCCCATGGTCCAGCCCAGTGCCTCCCCGGGCCCCACGCAGGAAGAGTCAGCCGAGAGCAGCGTGGATGGTGAGGACAATGCGGGGAGCTGCCTGTCTCAACGGGGCAGAGAAGGTAAGCCTGGCGGCTCTCTGCAGTCCTCCTCTGATCCTCTGGAGCCGAGCCAACCAGGGCTGCCGAGCACTCCATGGAACCAGGTGAAGCAGCCCAGACTTAGGGGGAAAAGCCGGCTTGTAGTTGTGTGGGCTCCTGACACCTCATTACCCAAGCTGCTTCGTGAAAAAAAATTTTTTTAAAAAAAACTCCAGATCCAAGAGAAGAGAGGGAAAGGGAGCGGGGAGGGTTGGCTCTGCAGCAGACTGGGTATTCAGTAGTAGCAGGAGGCATCTCCGTTCAGGAAGAGCTACAAAGAAATGTTCTAACAAGATTTAGGAGCAACTTAGTCCAAAGTCGGTAGCAGAAAATACTGAGCCCTGACAGCGAGTGTTCTGTCTCCCTCTCTCTGTTAAAAGCTCAAACTGCAGACACACACCCGGCTTCTCCGCGGCTCTCAGATCCTCAGGCATGGCAGGGAAGCGGTATGTTTCAGAGCCGGGCCAAGGACCGAAGTGCTAGTCACTAGTCACGGCATTTTTGTGTTTGCCCCCCTTTTCTTCTCCCCAGCTGGGCTGCGGGAACCCACCACAGCTGCTTCCTCCGCAGACGCCGGGGACTTCTCTAAGGAAGAAGGGAGTGATGACGTGATGACCCCCACTAGACCCAGGACCACAGAGGACCTGTTTGCAGCCATTCACAGGTATCAGAAACTCCTTTGTCATGCTTTCATACACTTTCCCATTTCCTCCCTCCAGAAGGCGCCTCTGTTGTCGTGAGATTTCTTCTGACAGCCAGGCATGGCTCCTTCAGCGTTCCTCATTTCTCAGTGTCTTTCGTAGACTTAGATTTCCTTTTACTTTGTTCCACTGAGTTCTTCTGTGACATTGAAGACAGAGTGGGACGCCTCCCCGGCAGACACAGCCGTGACTGGCAAGACGTCTAGTGTGTCAGTCATGTGACCCAGTGTTTACAAGATTTGGATCCGGTCTAGGGTGAGGGATGCTGTGTTCTGTGGACTGAGGGTGCATAGACTCGCTCTGCAGAGCCTTTTTCCTAAGAATGCTTTAGTTGATTTATTTATCATTTTTTGTTTGTTTGTTTTGTTTTAGAAAACCCATATTTTTTTTTTGCTCCTTCAATGTTTCATCAAGAGTGTATGTTTCTTTTTTTTTTTGTCCCCAATTTCTCCAAGATCTGCCCCCAGCCAACATCATAATCTTTCCCTCAAAAAAAAAATTTTTTTTTTAAAGCCACTAGAAACCATGGAGTCCAGTTTGTGTTGACCAGCTGTACGTGAGCTGCCCTGGAGTGTGGTTGATATACCCAGGGTCGCTACGTTGAAGAAAACTGACTTTTCTTCTCGAAACAGCTATCATTTGTGACTAGCTTCATGATGAGGGGTGTGACTTGGTGCCCACTTGCCCTCTTTTGTGCTGGAATTTTGTCTAGCTTGAGCTCGTGGGGGTTTTATATAGGCTGTGAGTTCGTTTATATATCTGTCCTGTTGTGTCGGGAACATACCATTGCCCTAAAGTTGTCCACCACTTCTAGATCTAAAGCCTTTCCACTTGCTTCTTCCACGTCCCAGAGCTTTGCTGGTACCCATGCAGGGATGAGTCCCTCAAGGAGTAATAATGATCCTTTTGCAGGGGCAGAAAAGGACTCTTGATTTACTACTGTAGACCTGTAGCGCCACCTGCTGGCATTTTAAAGAAGTACAGTCAGTCGGTTTTTCAAAGGGAACTGTTACCTGTGTTTAGACAGTTCCCCTTGAGAGTAACTGATTCCATACTGTATCCTTGTTTATTATGTTGCTGGGCTGTATACAACTGAGTCTCTCCACAGCAGCATCATATTCAGATATGTACAAGTACTTCAATGCTATGTAAGGAAATGCTGTTGCTGCTTAGATTTCCTCACCGGATTTTCTGATAACTCTTGTGAATATTTCTATACTGTAAAGACTTCATTTGGACCCGAGTGACGGTCCCTTGTTTTCCTTCTGAGACCAAGTATCCTGTAGAATCATTTGATTCTCTGTATAAAATAACCCATGCCAGCACAGCTCCCAGACTCTTAGAGTTTGAATAAAAAGGTTATTGCATGCCATAGAACAAAGTCCCATCCTTTGCTGGAACTCTGTACAACATAGAAGCCTCTGACGTGGGGGAAGCAAGCTGGAATCTGAGTTACCAAGTTGAGATGACAAAGAATTATGTGCATGTCTTTATCTTGTCTCTCAGCTATAGCACTGGTCTAAAAGACCCCAAAAACCAACCCCTTTATGGTCACTGGTTCCTCTGATCTCATTAGAAATAAAAAGGGAGCTAGCTACCCAGTTCTTTCTCAGATCAGGGGAATGAGAAATGTATCTTTCGAAAGCAAATTAAGTGACCTTTGTAGAGGTTGACGCAGATGTTTCTACTGTAGCCATGTTGGACACATACTAAGCCCTCAATAAATATTTTCTGAGTTAAATGAAACCAATCGAAACTTAGCTGCTAGGAAATTCTTCTGAGACCTAATGTCTTTCATTTAGGCTGGAATGCACTGGGTTTCTAAATATACAGGAATCTGTATTTATAATCACAAGCCACAGGGATGTGCGTTGCCAAGTTGCTGTGTGTACTAAATACTCAGTCTTGAGGAAATCAAACGGTTGGGGAGCAACTTACTGCAGATTTTTTCCTAAAAATATTCCAAGGGTCTCTTCTATATTTGATTTTGGCAGCCTTCAGAAGGCACCGAGGAATGTGTGGTTTCTGCCACAGGGACAGTGCTATCTATTACAGATACAGAAACGAGCTAGTTTGTATTATTCTCTGCACACATGGGAGAATTAGAGGCCAAGTAGCCTTAGGAGTGGATTGAAAAGAGAAGAGCTCGGTTATGTGCTGGTTTCTGTTGGGGGATTAGTACCGAATTAGCAGATGTAATCAGAGTCCATCCGAGGCCTGGGGCACTTAGAACTTTACGTTCATGTTCTTCAGCACCTAAATTCATGATGTAATATAAAGACTATCCAAACTGAAGCATTGCTCTCCAGTTTTATCATGCAAATTAATTCTCTTCAGATTTAAAGCCAGATGGAAAGCGTAGAACACCAGTTGAGGTGTGACATTTTTATATTTATTGAAGTAATTAGACTTTAAGCCATCGTTAACTATTTAAATGCCTGTTATAGCCATCAGCTTTAAACACACACACACACACACACACACACACACACACACACACACACACACACAAATCAGAGACATCAGAAGTTTAAATTTAACTCATTTTTTAGAGGCAGCTGGCCCCTGAGAAACAGCAGGGGTTTTTTGTTTTTAAATCTTGCCATCCCTTTTAGTTCTATATCTACAATTAAGGCCCTAAGTTTCAGAGAGTGTGGTTGTGGTTTTTTGTGTCTCAGCACACTCTGACCATTTAAAACCAAATCAAAACATCATGGCCCAGGTTAGTGTCTGGAAGATTGAGAAGGCAGAGTAGCTCTGGTGGGTGGGTAATCAGTGTAAGCGATATAGATGTGTATACATGGAAAGAAGGTCCATCAAGACTGAGTTGTGCTAAGTGTGTGTGTGTGTGTGTGTGTGTGTGTGTGTGTGTGTAGGGGGATCATTGTCTAGATTTCAGTTCCTTTATTTAATACACAATCAGACTAGACCCTTTCCAAACTCTTTTCCAGCTCCATAATTTGAAGCTGTTCTTATTTCATTCATTGCTCTTGTTAACTGTTGCGCGGAATTGTTGAACAAAAATACTTCAGGCGCATTCTGCTGTCATGGGGAGGGGGCATTTGGTGCCCTGACTTCCGTGGTAAATAATATCAGAGAAGCTCTTGGGCTCATCTATAATGGTTGGAGTGTGTGTGTGTGTGTCTGTGTCTTCAGTAAGGTGTCACCGGAAGGTGACAGGTGATTGCAGCGAGGGTTGCTGAGGATTGACCTCAGTCTCAATTTTCTTTTATTTTAGATCCAAAAGGAAAGTCCTTGGCCGGAAAGACTCAGAAGATGATCACACCCGGAATCACTCACCCTCCCCGCCGGTGACCCCCACGGGTGCCGCCCCTAGCCTGGCCTCTCCGAAGCAAGTAGGGTCCATTCAGAGAAGCATGAAAAAGAGTGCTACCAGCAGCGACAGCTTCAAAGCGCTGCTGCTGAAGAAGGGGAGTCGCGCGGACACCAGCGCTCGCATGTCGGCCGCGGAGATGCTCAAGTCCACGGACCCTCGATTCCAGCGATCCAGGTCGGAGCCTTCGCCAGACGTCCCGGACAGCCCGTCCAGCTGCTCCCCCAACAAGAACAGGAGGGCCCAGGAGGAGTGGGCCAAGAACGAAGGCCTGATGCCTCGGAGTCTGTCCTTTTCAGGCCCTCGGTACAGCCGCAGCCGGACGCCACCCTCTGCGGCCAGCAGCCGGTACAGCGTGCGGAACCGCATCCAGAGCAGCCCGATGACCGTCATCTCCGAGGGAGAGGGAGAACCTACCGAGCCAGCGGACAACAGAGAGCCCAGGACCCTGGATGCTGCCCGGGGATGCTCTCTGGACAGGCTGGAGGGGCAGATGGTGGACCGCGACAGCCTGCTGTGTAGGGAGGAGCCTGCCTCTGTGGATGGGCTGGGGAGGGCAGAGGGCAAAGGTCTCTCGGAGCACTGTGGGGGTACTGAAGAGTTAGGGTCAGAACCTGCCTCTCTTGAGTGAGGCGGGCAGGCAGTGCATCACTCTTGGAAGTCTATGTGGCCTTTTCCTGGCTTGTGGGGACCCCACTCAGCATTGGTGTTGGGGAGGTTTCAGCCTTGCGGGTCACTTAGGACTCACTCGCCACGTGGCTTAAAAGCAAGTAGAAGCTTCAACTTCTGAAAGTGCTTCCTGGGGAAGATTTTTGTTTGTTTGTTTGTTTGTTTGTTTTTCCCAAAAATGCCGGGTGTGTGTATATGTGTATTTTTTGAACGCTTCATTCTAACACATACACACACTAACATTGTGTATAGAATTAGGAGAAAAAAGTCAGAGTTAAGGTAAAAAAGAGTCGTGGAGACTTCTGGACCATGATGGTAACTGCTTTCAAAGCATTATGGGTATGGGAATGAGTAAGTTCACTAAGCAGAGACTTGGAGCTGTTACTTCTAAGAGGCATTGGGCTGGTCCTAAACATGGATGCCCAGGCGCTATAGCTCGAGACACACAGGGAAACCACGAAGGGGCTGGAAAATGGCTAAGCAACTCAATGGTCCGGGTACTTTTGTGGGGAAGGGGCCTTGCTGCTGCTGCTGCTGCTGCTGGCTGCTTCCTCCTCCTGTAGTAAAAACACAAATGGACGTGTTGAGGCTGTGTCCTGTGCCTCCTGCACACACTTCTAGCCTGATGTCAGAAGCGTGGGTGGATGCTTTTTGTTTTTGTTTTTTGTTAACATAAATTCCCTAGAGTTGCAACCAAGCCCTTGCCAGTTGAGGTGATGGTGGGTGTCGGAGAATGAGGTAAGAGAGGCAAGAAGAGCTGGGTCTCCTGAGAGAAGGAGGAGACGGGGAGTGAGTGATGCTGCTGGGTTTGTTTCCTGCTTCTTAAACAAAATATTTTCAGAACTAAACCAGAAAACGTGCACTGTAGAACTGTGGGTGAAGCTTTTCCTTTAAAAAGAGTTGTTTTGTTTTAAAACCAGAGTTTAAACTTACAAGTGGCAGTCTGTCACTTGAAACGTCGACATTTGCTAACTTTTGGATATCCTTTTGGTTATACCAAAGAAAAAGAATACAGCTATTTTTTTCCCCTGAACTGCTTGCAGCACCGTGTTCTAACTTAGAAGGTTTACCAAAATCTATTATCTATTATCTCACTTTGAAGAAAATGCTGACTCTTGTTAGGGAAAGGAACTGATAAAATTGGTAGGGGTTGGCTATTAACTAGCCCTGGGAAATGAATTTTTAGATTAAAAAGATTTTTTTGCACCATTTGATTTGTGTGGGTTTTTTTTTTTTGGTATTTGTATGAGTTGAGTCTCTGAGTCCCTTTCCGGTTCTGCCCATCAGAATTCCAGCGTGCTTTAGTGTTGGGATCCAAGTGTGCGGAAGTATTTATTTTACTATGACGCCCTGGTGCCCCTTGCTCCATTCCAGGTTGTGTGCATCCAGAATAAACCACACTCTTCCTTTTTCTCACAAGCTTCTGAAGCTGCTGTGGGTTGCCATTGACAACGTGTGATAATATCTGGAAGTTGAACCGCACATGCCAAAGCATCACAAGGCTTCCCATACAGAACCCTTGATACCGTTTTACATACATCTTCCAGGGAAGAATTAAAACTCTTCTCAGTCTGTGTAGAAAACAAAGCACTTCACACAGCCACAAACGATACCGCCCCACCCCACCCCCGCCTTGGGTCAATTTTCAACCACATGGGGGCACACAGATCATTTCTTGTAAATCTTAGGAAGGTCATGTTGGGTTTTTGCATACCTAAAAAACATTAGAATGTATGTAGATATCCGAAATCTTGAACTTAATATATCAATTATTTGTTTGAAGGCAAGGTGAACAGCATTAGAACTAATTATAAAATGATTTTAAATCCCCATTTTAAAGATATTTATTAGGTTTTTAAGTTTGTTTTGAATAAAACAATTATAAAGTCAATATTTGAAACTTTTTGTTTGTATGCACATTTAAATTTTCTTAAGTTTTCAAAGAAGTACCTTTTGTCTGTTGAACATATTTTTCCTCGTACTGCATCTCTTCCCTCTTCTCTCCGCCTCCCATCCATCCTCTTGATCCCCCTGGACAGTTTTATCTCTACGTCCTGTGTAATTGTTCTACTGCTGCAGAATCCTTGAGTACTTGACTCTATATGAAGTGAAAAGCAATGAGGCCCAGACCGTGCTGGGGGTGGGGGCAGAAAGAAGACAGAATATCACAGGCATTGTAGTGCCTCTAAAGACATAAGGAAAACCACCAGAAGAGAGCATCCTAAAGCGTGAGTGATGGATGGACCAGTTGTTTAGCTGGCATGGTTTGTGGAAGGATGCGGTTTCACAGATGTGAGTAATATACAGGACAAGAAGAACCTAGGCTCATGTCATGTCCTCGGCTTTGCTGCTTTTCCTGGAGTGAGGACCACTTCTGCTAGTGAGCTAGGTCATACTCCAAGCTTCACGGGAGCAGAGTGGATGACCTTTTTCATGCCTGAAAGCTAGAAAGCACCAGCGATAAATTTCCACTTCATTTTTCTAAGGATTAGAGAGAAATAAGTGAGTATTTGGTCTGTCTGTTGGGAACAGTCTTTTTTTTTTAAAGATTTATTTATGTATACAGTGTTCTGTCTGCATGTATGCCTGCAGGCCAGAAGAGGGCACCAGATCTCATTATAGATGGTTATAAGCCACCATGTGGTTGCTGGGAATTGAACTCAGGACCTTTGGAAGAACAGCCAGTGCTCTTAACCTCTGAGCCATCTCTCCAGCCCAAAATGTGTAGCCCAGGCTGGCCTTGAACTCATGATCCTCCTGCCTCCGCCTCCTTCAGCAAATCCTACTGGCGTGCGCCACCACAACCGGTGGGAACAGTCTTAACTTTGGGTGCCTTGCCATTCTTTGAGTATTTCTGGAGAATTTTAATTGAAATCTGTCACCTTCCATGTGGGGGCAAGAATGAACACACACACACACACACACACACACACACACACACACACACACACACATTTGCTCTCCATATCCACGAGTTCTGTATCCAGGAAGTCAACTAACTACAGATCAAAAAATAGCTGAAAAAAAGGATGGGATGGGCTTGCCTTTCATGAGTGAGGCTCATATTAGACATTTTATAACTGTTCATTTGAGGAATTACAACGACAAGGTAAAAAAAAAAAAAAAGGCCTTTCAGTGTCTCCATTATCTCCGCCCACAGGTGATACACTGCACTGTATAGCTGGTATCCTGGGAATCAGATGATATACCAGACAGATCCCATTGTTTGTACACGAATGTTTTCCTCAGCCCACATGCAAATAAGTGTTTATATTGGTGAGAGTCCATCATTTGCATCTTATGATGGGTGTTGCCAGCTCTGCTAGCTTTATAATGCAGCGATTCTTATAGGATCCAAGTTTGGGGCACAGTACCACTTACAGTCTCATGATTCCATCTCTCCCAGCATCCTACAGCACTCTAGTACTCCAGAAGCTATCAATTCAGTCTCATAGTTGGTACAATGAACCTGCACTGCAGTTCTTCCATTGCATGTGAGAGAAGGAAAGGGAGAGAGAATGCACCCACATACCCAGATGTGGAGATCAGAGGTTTGATGCTGAATGTTTTCAGTTGTTCTCCATCTTCTTCTTCTTCTTCTTCTTCTTCTTCTTCTTCTTCTTCTTCTTCTTCTTCTTCTTCTTCTTCTTCTTCTTCTTCTTCTTTTTTTTTTTTTTTTCCCCGAGACAGGGTTTCTCTGTGTAGCTTTGCGCCTTTCCTGGGACTCACTTGGTAGCCCAGGCTGGCATCTTCTTTTTTGAGACAGGGTCTCTCTTTGAACCTGGAGCTTGATTAGGTGAGGCTGTCTGGCCAGTGAGCACCAGGGATCTTGTCTCTGTAATTGTTTGTTTTTACTCTTTTGGGGGGCCTGCCACCCAGTTCCCAAATAAATCACACAGAGGCTTATTCTTAATTATAAATATCTGGCCTTTGCTTGGCTTGTTTCTAGCCAGCTTTTCTTAAATTATCACATCTACATTTTGCCTCGGCCTTTTCCTTTTCTTAACTTCTGTAAATCTTACTTTCACTCTTATTCTGTAACTGGCTATGTGGCTGGGTGGCTGGCCCCTAGCATCCTCTTCTCCTTGCTCTCTGGCTCCTCTTTCTTTTCCTCCCAGATGTCTCCTATTTATTCTCTCTGCCTGCCTGCCCTGCCTATCCTTTCTCCTGCCTCACTATTGGCCATTCAGCTTTTATTAGACCATCAGGTGTTTTAGACAGGCAAAGCAACACAGCTTCACAGAGTTAAACAAATGCAACATAAAAGAATGCAACACATCTTTACATCATTAAGCGAATGTTCCACAGCTTATGTGTAACACAGTGTAACACATCTTCAAATAATATTCTACAGACCAGGCCCCCTTGACCATCATTTCGAGGTCAGCATTACGTGATCACCACACCTGGCTTCTGCACTTCCTATTGCTGCCCGATCCATCATGGTCTCCTCATCATCCACATTGTTCTAACAAGCCAGCAGAGATCCACCTCAGTCTTTCCTCCCAGTGTTTTTCCAATGGTCCTGGTGAATAATGAAGTCCTGTCCTCATACATAATTCTCTGATGGGGCGTCTAGCTCAGTGTCTCTGTTCTAGCATGCCTTCTTCCCTGGTGACTTTCATTCCTTCCTCTGCTGTGTGCCCAACAAATCTTGGCCTTTCAATATTTCTGTCACTTTTTCTAAGCTGTTGGGAGCCCACTGTAGGCTGTGAGTTTGAACTACCTTCTGGGGTTTCTCATGGTGTTAAATCCTGTTCCCTGAGAGATATCTCAAGAAATGCCCCCCTATTTAGTGTTTCAAACCTGATGTCTTTGATCAAGTGTCCTTAGAGCAATGCTTCTCAACCTTCCAATGCTGCGACCCTTTAATATAGTTTCTCATGGTGTTGCGACCCCCCCACCCTAAATTATTTCTTTGCTACTGCATAACTAATTTTGCTACTGTTATGAATCAGAATGTAAATATCTGTATTCTCTGATGGTCTTAGGCGACCCCTGTGAAAGGGTCATTCAATCCCCCAGGGGGTCATGACCCCCAGGTTGAGAACCACTGTTTTAGAATGTAGTCCCAGGGGGATTCTCCAGGCAGACCCCCTTCCAGGACACGGTGACCGGGCTCTGCAGCATCTTTGGCACATAGCCACTTGTTCCTTAATCAGAGGCAGCCCAGCCTCAGCAGGTTGTGGTGGAGTTTACCTCTGGTTACAAACCGAGAAGCCGAGAGAAGGGGCGGGGCCAGTTCTCGAGGGGCGCCTAGTGCTCTCTGGAGGAAAGGACGTCCCACTGCCTTTCCTTATGCTGGGGCAGAGGAAGGAGTCTTGGGTAGTTCCGTATTTTAATGACTGAAAGTGGTCCTCCTGCAGGCTCAAGATGTGTTCACAATCCTCTAGGGAGTCAAAATGGTGTGGTTGGGGCTGGGACGCAGGTCAGCTGCTAGAATCCTTCCTTACCATGCACCAGGGCTTAGATTTGAACCCTAGTACTTCATAAACTAGGTGTGTTCGTTGTTGCTAAGATTTCTTCCCTTGGAAAGTGACAAACAGTGCCACCTCTTCCTCCTGAGGTCCCAACAACAATAATTTCACCAGCATTTACCCAGCAGAGCTGATGAGATTTTCAGGCTCACTTGCAGCCAGGAGTGTGGGTGGCCTTAAAGTACCCACCCTGGAAAAGTCTACACCCAGCTGGGATGATGACTTCACTTCCCCATGGAGGCCCCTCCCCTCCCCTCATGTTTCCCACCTTCATGTTCTAGCCCCTCCCAGAGTCGCCAGTCACAAGTGATTAGGGCAGAATTGGATATAACTGGTTGGGAGGGCTGGCTAGGCAGGTGAGGGTAATGGCCCTCCCCATCCCTCCCTTCCAAGAGGGAACATCAACAGTACAACAAGCCCAGTTGTGATGACCTCTGCTAAGCAGGCACAGTTGGACCCCAGCAGATGGTAGCAGTTTGCTTCAGAGGATAGCTTTGTCCACCAGTGCTACAGGCCTGAAATCTCAGCACATGGGAGGTGGAGGTAAGCGGATCAGAAAGTCAAGGTCCTATTCAGTATAGTGGTTTAAATAAGACTGCCCCCTGGTCTCAAAGATCTGAACACTCGGTCCCTAGTTAGTAGTGCTGTCTGGGGAGGCTTAGGAGCCCGGCTTGATGAAATACATCATTGGAGGCAGACTTGGAGAGGTTAAAGCCTCTTTTCACTTCTGGTTCATTCTGCTTCCTGCTTTTTTTGACGATGTGACCTCTCAGCTTCCCGCTCCTGCCCCAATGCCAGCCTCTTGCTACCATGCTTGGACTCTTAGTCTTCTGGAAAGGTAAGCCCAAATGAACGCTTTCTTCTGTAAGCTGCCTTCGGTCATGGTGTCTTATCACAGCAACAGAAAGGGAATCAAAATAAGGAATTCAAGGCCAGCCGGTGTTAGAGACCTGGGCTTTTAAAAAAGTGGGGGGAGGGGTTATATATCCGCCTGTTCTCACTATGTTTCAGCCTCTCACGTTTGATTCTGTCTAGGCATCGCAGAGCTGGACATTGGCTGGAAGCTAGCTAGTTTTAGCATCAGAGTCCACACTTGACCTTCAGATTTGTCTGCTTGGCTCTCTGGGTGAAGGACTTGTAATAGTTGATTTTTTTTTTTTTTTAAATTTTTTTTTTTTTGGTTTTTCGAGACAGGGTTTCTCTGTGTAGCTTTGCGCCTTTCCTGGGACTCACTTGGTAGTCCAGGCTGGCCTCGAACTCACAGAGATCCACCTGGCTCTGCCTCCCGAGTGCTGGGATTAAAGGCGTGCGCCACCACCGCCCGGCCTGTAATAGTTGATTTTGTGTGTGTCTCTGTGCCTGTGTGTGCATCTGCATAGTCGTGTGTGGGGGGTGTGTGTGTGTACATGTGTGTATATGCACGTGGAAGCCAGAAGCCCACCTCAGGTGTTATTCTTCGAGTACTGTCCCCGTAACTGTTGAGACAGTGGCTCCCATTGGCCCGAAACTCGCGAGGTAGGCTAAGCTGGCCAACCGATCCCCGGCGAGCTCCCAGAATCCACCTCCTCGCCAGTACGATTGCAAGTGTGAAGCACCACACCGGACGCTATTCAAGTGGTTCTTGGGATTGACCTCGGGTCCTTGTGATTTGGTTTCTTGAGGTGCTAGGGCTAGGGCCTCGGCTCTTGCATATAGTGGGTGTGATGGTTAATCTTGGTTGTCAACTTGACGCATCTGGGAAGAGGGAATCTCAATTGAAAAAAAAAAAATGCCTTCATCAAACTCATCTGTGGGCATACCTGTGAGGACATTGTCTTGAGTCTAGTGCTAGTTGAGTTGATCTGAGAAGGCCCAGCTGTGTTTCAGCCTCCCACGTTTGATTCTGTCTAGGCATCACAGAGCTGGACATTGGCTGGAAGCTAGCTAGGTTTAGCATCAGAGTCCACACTTGACCTTCAGATTTGTCTGCTTGGCTCTCTGGGTGAAGGACTTGTAATAGTTGATTTTGTGTGTGCACCTGGGGGCACACCTGTGAGGACATTTTCTTGATTGCTAGTTGAGTCCCCAACTGTGAGCAATGCCAGCCCTGGGCAGATGAGCCTAGGCGGTACAAGAACAGCAGCTGAGCTAGCCAGGAGTGGCCGCAAACCACTCAGCAGTGTTCCTCCGTGGTTTCTGCCTCATGTTCCTGCTTTGAGTTCTTCCCTCAGCCCATCTGAAGGTGACTCTCTACCACAACCCCAAATCTCAGAAAACAAGTGGCCATTCTCAGGTTGCTGTAACAAGGGGCAATAGGAACAATGTAGGTGGAAGTTTCTGTCCCACTAGTTTCCAAATAACCAACACCGAGACTTAAAATGAATTAGAAATGCTCAGCTAATAGCTCAGGCTTGTTATTAACTAACTTTTACATTTTAAACGAATCCAAATTTCTTATTTTTGCTTTTTGCCGTATGGCTTGGAACCTTTTCTCAGTACGCATGCCCATCTGGCTTCTCTCGGTGTCTCCTTACAGCTCCCAGACTCTGTCCCTCTTCTTCCCAGCATTCTCTGGTCCTTCAGCCTAACCTTATCAGGCCTAGCTATAGTCCAGTCAGCTTCCTTATTAAACCAGTCATGGTGACCTATATTCACGCAGTGTAAAGGAATATTCTACAGATCATTGACAACTTCACATCTCTAACCCCACTTCTAAACCAGGGCACTCAGGAGCATCCCAGCTCTGGAAACTGCACCTCCTTAGCCTCAACTCAATCCATAAATGCTTTAGGAAGCCCTTTAATCCCTGCGCTCTAGGCTTCCTAAAACCCCATGTAAGGTCAGCAGTTTTCTTTATCCGAAGAGTCGGTGCCCTAGAAGCCCAGCCGTCCCATTCGGCAAGCAGCATGTAACAGCATTTTAGGGTGGGCACTGAACATAGTCTGTCTTTGCCACTGTCACATCTACCCAAGCTGTACCCTCTGCCCCCGGCTTTTATTATTTTTGTCTCCCAAGGATCTCCTTCAGAAAGAACTTCCCTGGCCATGCTGTGTGACAGCCACACAGCCTTCCATGTGTTTGTCTCACGGGCTCATTTCAACACTCTCTCTCTCTCTCTCTCTCTCTCTCTCTCTCTCTCTCTCTCTCTCTCTCTCTCTCTCTCTGTGTGTGTGTGTGTGTGTGTGTGTGTGTGTTCATTTATATGTGAACAGGCCCATAGGTGTGTGGGAGCATGCGTGACTATGTGTGTACATTTGGAGGCCAGAGAACAATCTTGGCTGTCTTCTCATCAGGGCATGTTCACTCTGGTTTTTGTTGCTTTTTTGTTTGGTTTTTGTTTTTGTTTTGTTTTGTTTTGATTTGATTTTGAGACTAGGTCCCTCACTAGCTTCAAATTCACCAAGTAACCTAGAGGCTGGCCAGAGAGCACTAAGGCTCTGCCTGTCTCCAGTTCTCTAGCATGAGCTTCCCAGGCCCTGCCACCACGTCCATCTTTTTGTTGTTTGTTTGCTTGCTTTTATTTTTAATGTGGACATTGTCTGGAGGTCCTCCTGTCTCTATAGCAAACATTTTACAGATGGAAGTCTCTGCCCAGCAACCCTCACATCATTTCTTGATAGCACTTGTCATAATTTCAGCTCATCTTATTTCATTGAACTTCCTCAACTGTCTAGGAAGCAAAGTCCATTGAGATGGGGCCCCCATGCTTCATGAACACGACTGTATTTTCAGCAGGCAGCTGGACTCAGTAGATAAATGAACCATGTTGCTGAAGCTAGTGAATAGCAAGTCAGTGATGAGGGACCATGAGCACTGTCCCAGGAACAGAGTACGGACTCCGTAGTTACCTGAACCATAAAAATAAATGCCATGTCAGAGAACTACTTGTGTGGTGGGGGAGGCAGATTTGAGATTTTTAAGACGCTAAGTGGTAACTGTGAAGAGATGAGTGAATGCTATGAGTTTCGATGAGTTCTTTTCAAAGAACTATGTTTTCAAAACGCTGACTTACCTGGGAAGACACACATGGTTGTGTGGAAAGTGAAGGGCACATGGGACTGGCCACCTTCATTCCTGAGATGTGGCCTTATAGTCCAAAGCTCCAAGGAAGCCTTTGGTCAACTCTTTGCAGGGCAACTAGATAAATGAGCAAGGTTGTAGGGTAGAATGCGCAAGCAAGCTGGGAACTGACCTATATAAGAGTCAAGGAAAAGTGGGATTTCTTGTGGGGGAATCAGGTTTCCAAAACCAGAGTCTGTTTTGGGTGCAGCAATTGGAGGCATTGAGTTTGCAGAAAAGACAGGGTCTCATTCATGGAGCAAAATTAGACCAACAGCAAAGAGGAAGACTGAGACTTAGAAAAGAAAGTCTAGGGCTGGAGAGATGGCTCAGAGGTTAAGTGCACTGGCTGCTCTTCCAGTGGACCTGGGTTCAATTCCCAACAACCACATGGTAGCTCACAACTATCTATGATAAGATCTGATACCCTCTTCTGGCATGTAGGCATAACACTGTATACATAATAAATAAATAAATCTTTTTAAAAAGGTCTAAACATGTCTCCCATAGATAGGAGGACACAAGGAAAAATGTTAACACAAAGGATGCTTCACAATCAGTGTTAGCCATGAAATGAACCAAGTTGCTGCTGTGAGAAACACTGTCTGGACCTACCAATTTGTGGTTGACATGGTTTTAGCTTATAAAAGAAGAGGAAACTGGAATACATTGAACTTGAATGGGGCAAAAATTGGTTTTTTTGGAACACTTTTCCATTTTAGCCATCAGAAATAGGTTCCTCTCATTTAAAATGGAAATTATGCATGTTTCATACAGAACTGCAGGTTAAATACTGGAAATATTTGCCTCCTAACAATCGACATTAGTAATGTGGACTTTTATCAGTAGCAGAGACTAAAGGCATCTCTCAGTGATCATACATATCCATGCTATAAAAGTAATTGCTTTTTGGCAAGCATAGATATATAAGAAATCAATAAATTCAACATGCAACTGAGGGAAATAATGCTGAGAATTAAAGCTTTTTATCTTCAGTAATTTAAAAAAAACAGAAATGTAGCTTGTTTAGTATCAAAAACAACCATTTCAAAGGTTTCTGTGCAGGAAAATTATTACCTCAGTTGGCCTGGTAAGAGAATGAAAGGAAAAACCAGGTCAACCTCTGCCCTTACAGTTTTATCTGGGGCAACTAGTTTCCCCTTCTATAAAATAATGATGCTCACATGTGGATTATTCTGAGGTTTGACTGTGAGGATTCAGGTGAGGCATTCAGAATAGATTACCTAGAAACTCGTAACTACGGGGGCAGATCACGGTCTAGAGCAGCGCTCTCAACCTATGGGTTGGGACCACTTTGACAAACCTCTATATCTAAAACTATTTACATTATGATTCATAAAAGTAGCAAAATTAGTTATGGAGTTGGGGGGGTCACCACAACATGGCAGCATTAGGAAGGTTGAGAACACTGTTCTACAAAGTTTAATTTCACAAAAGCACCTCATAACATTAAAGTTGGAGGAATCTCATGCATCATTTCACCCGATCCAAACTACTGGCTCCTCAGCCTCCTCTATGATTATTTCTCAACAAGTGACTATGTGGTTTCCGCTCACACAGTCAATGAGAAGTAGAACCGTGCCATTTGTGAGCAGTTTTAATTATCAGGACATTCCTGAGGTCTAACCTGCTTTATCCCCTGCTCTGAAAGCATCATCCCAGGAGCCCACATTAGCGAGAGGGTCCTTCCTATGACAGCTGCCCCGGAACCTGAACGTGACTTGATCATCCCAACAATAAGACCTGACAGCCCAAGGAGGCAAGGCTTTCCAGCCTCCTTGATTTTGCAGCAACCCACACTTTGAAGGAGTAAGAATTTCCATAAAAACCTCTAGAAAGACTACATGCAATACTTCAAAAATTCCAGTGAATATAAAAATTAGGTATTTGGATGTATTTCTTCAAAAGGCACACCTGTCAAGTGGCAGAGGAAGTCTCATCATTTCATCAATGTATTTTCTTTCTGCAAATTCTGTCAACACTTGAAGGTAAGAGCTTTCTTTATGCAGGGACCGGTAGCTGGACTGGGGCATGGATTCAACAGAAAAAAACATAATCGAGGCAGCAGTAAGACTATTTAATTTTACTTCTACACAGGACAAATCTTGAACATTTTTATTGTTATTATATGGAAGGTAGAGCATTCAAATGTCCTAAATCCAAGCAGAAGAAGGCAACTTGATGGTAATAGCCAGGATAAGAGGGAAATGGCATGGCTTTGCCCTGGATCCTCACAGAAACAGAGGTCATCTCACTTAGGACCCATTCATAGATATGTCTTGGTACCTGGACCTAAATAAAGCATCTCAAAAAGGCACACGGGAAATAAGCATGATTCGGGATGGTATTTAGGGTAAGACACCCCAGAACAGCAGTTCTCAACTTGTGAGTTGTGGCCCCTTTGGGGGGTCACATATCAGATATCCTGCACATCAGGTATTTACATTATGAAGACACTAGATACTTCACTTAAGGTGCTGTTGATGTCTGCATTCAACAGGAGTTCTGCCCCTGGCAGTGAGCTTCATTTTCTTACTCGTTTTCTTTGGAGGGCTCATTGGTCTGAATCAGCCACACTTCGTTATTTCTATCAAGTAATTGGAAAGGACTACTGTAGCCGGCAGTATAAAAGACCCTTTCGTTGAAAACTTTTCCTTCTTCCCTCAAAATGTTTGCTAATGTTAAAAGTTGTTCTTGATTCCTTTGGCCACTGCAGAATCCATCAAAAGACCTACGGAGGAGAAAGTGATTGCGCATGAGTGATTTTACTATGGATACCAATGCTAGTCTGAGATGAACAAGGGAGTCTGGGGCCCTAAAAGCTCGATGAAGTGACTTCCCGGCAGCCACTGACCTTCCTGCCCAGGCTCATGAAGTTCACTTAGGAGAGACCCAAGGAAACTCTCAAGTCCCATCCATTGACATACTGGAACTTACATCTTCTCGTGCAGACTAACGTGTGCAAAAGTCATCCTAGGGCCTTATTAAAATGAACATTGAGGGTGTGTAGCACAGGGCCCAAGTGCATTACTAGGAACTTCCCAGAAACAAGCTGATGTTGCAATCTAGAGAACCACGCAGAAACCCCCTCAGACACTCACCCCTCTTCCACACTCCAAGTCCCTCATCTCCCTCCCCACCCCTCTCTCTCCTTTCTCTCTTATATACAATGCAGACTGAAAGTCCCTATGCATCAGGGAGTCTTGCTATATTGCTCAGGCAACCCTTAGAGGCACTATATTATTGTAGTGGGATATTTGTAGACTGTGTGAAGATGTATTTTCTGTGATTGGTGTAATCAAAAGCTGAACGGCCAAGAGCTAGGCAGGAGGAATAGGTGGGGTTTCCGGGTACAGAAAGGAAGAGGAAGAGATAATCAAGGCTCAGCAGAGATGCCAGGAGACACACAAGACAGGAGGTACAGGATGACAGAAAGATAAAAAGCCTCATGGTAAATCGTAGATTAATAAAAACAGGTTAAGTTATAAGAGCTAGTTGGGCAAGCCTAAGCTAAGCTAAGGCTGAGTTTTCATCATATTATTAAAAGTCTCCATGTCCTTTGTGAGCTGGTGGCCCAAAGAGAAACTTGACCACATTCTGTAGCTGGTGTTAACCTCAAGCTCATGACCGTCGTAACCGAGCCACCCCAAAGCTAGTGTTATGGAAGTGTGCCACCAAGCTGGACTTCTGTGTGCTGTGTTTCTTTTGTTCTCTTGTTGCTGCTGCATACTCTGGGGTGGAGTCTTAGTTGCTCAGGCTGTGGCAGAACTCTCAGGTTTAAGTTAACTTCTGCCTCAGCCTCCTAAGTACCTGGGACTACAAGAGTGTGTCAACAGACCCGAGTCAGACACTCAATCAAATGCTTTCCCTTTGCCCTCTTCCGGGGCAAGGAGAACAGAGTGGGTTGTGGATGGATATAACATAATTTGGATGTCTACACATTCATAGTCCGATGAAAGAGAACAACTCTTGACAGCATCGTCTAAACCTCCTGAGAAGTATTTTAACAGAGACAGACAGGATCAAAGGGCTCTCGGAATACTAAGGATGGGACTCAGTTCAGGCTAGTAGGCGCCTCCTGAGTTGGTCTTAGAATGAAGGATGGTTTTCCCCCTGAACAGAGGGAGGGAGGGATGAGAAAAATGGAAATGCCAGCATACAAAGGGAAGAAGAAAATGAGGTCCAAAAGGATAGCTGAAGCCAGAAGCAAGAGCTTTGCATATTAACCTATGTCCCTTTGGGAGGATGCTACAGGATGCTGAGCAGAAAGGAATCTGATCAGATCTGGGTAAGAACTAGGCCAAGAGACAGATCAGAAGGATGGAGCTGCTACACAGATGGGAAAGGAAAGAACAAAAGTTTAGTAAAGTGCATAAATAAAAGTATTCCAAGATGAAGTCACAATAACACATTGACCTGCTGAAGTATAGGACACGCAAGTACAATGTTTTTCACTTAGAAGGTTAAAAATGAACAAAAAGTATTTTTAATATGCTTCATTGGTATAAGTTTTCTTACTAATGTACCAATGCAAAAACAAAAACCAATCAACCAACCAAAAAAAAAAACAAAAAACAAAAACAAACAAACAAACAAAAAAGCCATCTGGCAGCCTCAGATGAAAGAGGATCCTTCAAAGAAGAGCAAAGACCTTGTCTATCTATTCAACAATGTCTCCCCATACCTAGAGGCATGCCAGCAGAGGGCAATAGCGAGGGCTGGGCCACCACAGACAGTCTCCAGTCCAGCTATCTCTAATGGAACTGTGAGAGGGGGCACACCATATTAAAGGGTGACTGGGATGTAATTGTAGCCTGGTGGAATGAATCTACAAGGAGGTGACTCTAAATCAGTGGTTCTCAACCTTCCTAATGATATGGCCCTTGAATACAGTTCCTCATGTTGTAGTGACCCCCAAACCATAAAGTTATTTTGCCACTACTTCATAGCTGTCATTTTGCTACTGTTATGAATTGTAATGTAAATACCTGACATGCAACCCCAAAGGGGTTGCAACCCACAGGTTGAGAACCACCGCTCTAAACCATGACAACTTTGCTGGGCTTGGGGGTACCCAAAGTCAAGGGAAACAGCTGTGTGGGGGCATCAAGAGCCTAATTCCTGTCCTGTAAAGCTTTAGAGGTCCAACCCCCAGTCCAATGGACCTGAGGGGCGGTGGGGGCAGAGCCTTGAGTCAAAAAGATTAAAGTCTTGAGATCTGAGTCTTGTTTGAGGCCCATTACTTTTTCTTCCCTATTTTCTCATTTGGAATGAGGATGTCTTTCCCATGCATGCTGTTGTACTTTGGAAGCCTATAGCTTGTTTGACTTTACAGGCCCACAGCTGGTGAGAATTTGCTTCAGGATGAATCATGCCTTGAGTCTCAGCCAGATTTTATTTGGATGATATTTAAATGAGTTTTTTGAGTCAGTGCTGAAAAGAGCTAAGATTCTGGTGTTGTGGAATATTTGTTTACATTGTGTGAAGATGTGTCACTGTGATTGGCTTAATAAAGAGCTGAACGGCCAATAGCTAGGCAGGAGACAATAGGCAGGACTTCTGGGGAGAGAGAGAGACTTGGGATGAATCTAGACCCACAGGAGAGATGTCAGCAAGACACTGAAGAAGTTGGACATTCGGTACAGAGGAGAGGTGACCGAGCCATGTGGCAGAACATAGTTTAGTAGAAATAAGTTAAGTTATAAGAGCTAGTTGGGAAAGAGCCAAGCTAAGGCTAAGATTTCATAAGTAATAGTAAGTCTCCATGTTGTTATTTGTGAGCTGGTGGCCCAAAGGAAAATCTGACTGTATTCTGGGGCTAATACAATGGAACTGAATGTATTTTGTATGAGAAAGACATAAAGTTCATGTGCTTAGGGACAGAATGCTGTGGACTGAATGCCTGTATCTCTCAAAAATTTATATTGAATTCCTAATGTGATGGTTTTAAGAGCCTCTGAAGGGTGATTAGTTCATGGGGGTTGAGCCCCCATGAAAGGGATTATCACCCTTACAAAGAGGATCAATGGTGCTCATCGGAACCAGAAAATGGTCTGTCCCTAGCCAGTCACTAAAACTCTCAGTGCCTTGAACTTGAACCCAACTTTTAGAAAGAACTCCAAAACAAAAACAAAAACAAAACCCCAAATTTCTGTTTCTTATAAGCTACGGAGTCTATAGTATTTGTTGTGGTAGCCCGAACAGACTAAGATGACATCGTAGACTGTTTTTTGAAGGTATTATTATTCAGGTCTCCCTAGATTAGAGGAAAGGGTGGCCCTATGCTCTGGGTGATATAATTTGTGCTATGTTTTATATGTGGAAAGTATATAATAGACTTCCCAGTAAATAGACTATATCTTGAAATAGCCCTCGGTGACATTTTAAAACTGAGCCAGTGGGAAAACACCATGGCTGCATTAGACTGTACTTTCGGAAGGGTGAGAAGCCTGCTTGCTGTAGGAGCAGGTGTAGGAGCTGAATGGTGAATGCACACAGGTAGCAGTCAGCAGGGCTGTGAATTACCTACCACTTACCGCACAAACACGGTCATTCCAGCTCTGTCTTCAATGAAGACATCCGACTCTGCAGGCCGGGGTGGATCGGATTGCTGCTCAGAGGGGACACGCAGGGAGATGGTAATGGTAGACTCACTGAAAGGGCCGGAGCCGGCCTCCACACAGCTTGTCACGGGAGCGGTCAGCTTCAATTTCATCTCTGCACCGCGGAAAATGAAAGCACCTTTCGTGTGTGCGTGACTCATGGGAGTCTTTCCATCCATTTTTTATGTGACTTTCTTGATTTACTTTACAGCACCCCCATAACTAGGTACCCTCGAGATAATGTCTCATCTTTCAAAGAGGGGTGGGGGGTGGAAATGACGATTATTCATAATCTACATTTTCTGTAGTGTTGTATTCTGGGGTTGATGAATTCTATTTTTTAAAGGAGAAATTATAGAAAACATGGGACAATTAATCATCTTTGCTTTACAACTCAGAAAATGAGGTCCTATAGGCTAAGAGACCTGAAAGTTTTACACACACACACACACACACACACACACACACACACACACACACACACGGGGTCGGGGGCGGGGAGAAAGAGAGAGAGTGTTAATGACTTGCGGCTCATTCTCTTACACATTTTCTTGTTCTGGGGTATCACTAATTATCATTCACAAGTTATTAGAGACATTTGCCACAGGTAAGGACTTCTCCCTAGTTACAGAGCCTTATTTCATACAACAAAATTGGGGACGAATAGAATTGAAAAGTGGAACCCAGCCGCAGCACCTTCCTCTCTAGCTACCACTAAGGTTCCTGAGGCCAATCATGTATAAAAAAACAGTAGGCTTTCAATGGTCTGGTTATTCATTCTATGACAAACGAGATTTCTTCAGTAAGTTTAAACTCAATAGCCTCAGGATCTCAGAGGCTACTTTTTTTACCTTTCTCGTTTTTGCCTTCAATGTAGCCATTCAGTTTTGTGAAGCCAGTCTGGATGGCTGAATCCCAGTCCATAGACTCCACACAAGTGCTGACCCACTTGGCTGGTCCGTAGTGTCGGATCTCATAACTTCCAGGCTGAAATGGAACACAGCAAATTTCCAGAAACAACTCCCAGACATCGGGAGGTGAGAGTCAGCAATATGGGTAACCTTAATCCCTGGTCTACCAGGAGACTGCGGGCCATGAGACTGCTGGGGCCGTAAGGTATAGCCTGAGCTTCCGGTCTTTAAGACAAGAAGAGACTCTCCGGAGATCCCCCTATGGGACGGAGGAGCTGATACTGCCCTAGGGGCAGGTTAAAAGAAACAAGCATCTCTTACATAGAACTGATGGGCATCCATTGCAGCTCCCTACTTCCCCCACCCTAGACAGGAAGTTGAGCATGACTCTCACCTGGGGTGGGGGAGGGGGTCAGGTAAACAACGCATCTCCTGCCTGGTTTAAGCAGGGTCTAAAACAGTACTTTTTACTTAACTCTATGGGACTCTTCGATCTCATAATAAAGTAGCCCAGAAGCAACCCTTGCGGGCCCTAAAAGACACCTACCTGGGGGTCTGTGTCCTCCGGAGCCTTCCAGCTCGGCATCTCCACGACGGGCTCCACTGCGTCCACGGCCGGCTCCACTGCGTCCTCGGCCGCCTCGAGGTCTGGCTCTGGCTCCTCGGCCATGGTCAGGGACAGTTCCCAAGGGGCGCACGCCTGGGTCGTCTGTCCTGTCTATGTGCACTAAGCACCTTGTTCTGAGTCCCCGCCCCACGGATGCACCGCCTTGCCGCCCTTACTGGGGGGGTCAGTAGGACACTCCCGGGTCTGAGCCGCGAGGGGGCGTTGTGATCCCGAGGAGAGCTGGCCGCACCCCTCTGCAGGGACAGGGAGATGGGCCAGGATCCGCCAGTTGGCCTGTGGCCACCCGGTTTCCCTGCAGAGTCTCTGCCGCCCAGATCTTCGTTTTGCAGAGCCTGGCTGTAGGTAGAAGTGGGCGGGGCCTGAGCCGGGGCACACTCAGTTTCTGTGGAACCGGTCCGGGCGCCTCTCCCTAGACTTGCGGATACTGCCAGCTCTTCTGCAACACCAGTCTCTTCCCCGACACAGCAGGGGACCACCTGCCCCTCGGGGGCCACTTGACGGCCAGGGCTCAGAGATTACCAGGAGCTAGTGCTTGCTATTGACTCTGACCCATGCAGTGGGTTAGACCCTGGAGTCCAAACTGGGATCAGCAGTCCCATTTATACCTGTAAGGCAGCCAGGGTCCCCCAACAGTTTTCAAGGCTGCTCAAAGTGGAAAGTCAGTGGAGGCCCAGAGTCTTTGGGAGGAGTCTCTGGCGATCTGCTTCCTTGACCTTTTCCACAAATGATCTGAGGCACTTAGTCATGTCATCAGCACTTGGGGGCGGGCGAGAACACACAGCAGTGCTTTTTAGATATTTTCCTTAGGTTTCTTTTTTTTTTCTCCAAAAGATGTATTGAAATAAATTCATATCTAATGCATCCTTTTATTTTCTTTAAAATTTTTATACCTGTATGTAATTATATCTTGATCATATCCACTCCTCCCTCTCCCCTTCAGCTCCCTTAAAGATTCCCCCCCATCACATCTCCCTCCCAACTTCAAATCGTTTTATTATTTATTTAGCCCACTGAATTCAATTAGTGCAATTTGCATGCGCCCGGACGGAAGTCATCCTTTGAGGCACTGGGAACCTACCAATGCCCTAAAGAGTAGCAAATCTCCACGTCCCTGCAGCCACTAACAGACACTGCTCTTGGGGTAGGGCCTCAGAGGTCCCCCTCACTCATGCATCACGTGTATGTGTATTAGTTTGCCCCTACTATTCAATGAACCAGACATGGTCATGCACCCCTGCAATCCAGGCACTATGGTTTGGAAGCTCAGAAATTGGAAGTGATCCTTGACTACACACCAAGTTTGAAACCACTACCCCCAAAACCCCCCACCCCACCCTCGGCTTTGTGAGAATGCCTCAAAAACAGGAAATCAATAATAATAATAAAGTATACTGCTTAATGGCTTTTTAGTCTATTTATGGAGTTATGTAACCATTACAATGCTAAGACATTTTTTCAATCAATACCCCACCTCAGCCTTTAGTCTTTACTCAGCCTTTTTGCCACTTAGTTGTTTGTTTGTTTTGTCAATTTGGTATAAATTAGAGTCATATGGGAAGAGGGAACTTCAACTGTGAAAATGTCGCCATCAAAGTGGCTGGTAGGCAAGTCTGTGGGGCATTTTCTCTGATTAATGATGAGTGTGGGAGGGCCCAGCCCAACCATGGGTGGTGCCACCCCTGGGCAAGTAGTTCTGGGAAATATAAAGAAGGTAACTGGGGCTGGGAGTGGTGGCATCCATGGCCTTAATCCCAACACTCCCCTGGGGAAACGCAGGAAGATCTCTGTGAGTTCGAGGCCTATCTGGTCTACGAAGTGAGCTCCAGCACAGCCAGGGCTGTGTCAAAGAAAAGAAAAAAAAAAAAAAAAAAAAAAAAAAAAACCAAGAAAAGGAAGGAAAAGTAGCTGGAGGTGAGCGAGCCTGGGAACAAGCTGTGTTCTTCCATGGTCTCTGATTCAGTTACTGCCCCAGGTTGTGGATTCCCCTCAGTGATGGACTGTGGTATGGAAATGTAAGCCAAATAAACCTTTCCTTCCCAAGCCACCCTTGGGTAGTGTTTAATTATGCAACAGAAGGCAAGCCAGGACACTGACCCCTAATTCCCAGAGCCATCCTCTAGGAAGCTGCTAACTTCACTGATCTTTGTTTGGATGGTTTGGTTGGAGCCCCAACACTCTACAAAACAAAACAGGGGGCCTGTCCACTCTGCAGCTCCCGTCCTGGTGGGTGACTCTGTGTTTGTGTCATTTCTGGAAAATGTCTAGGAACTGGGGTGCTGTAAGAGTCTCCCCAAGTCACTGAGTCCACACCTACCTTCTGGACACTTCATATGAGTAGAATCATGGCAGTGTATATTCCTTGTGACGAACTTCCTTTGCTTAAAATATGTTCAGGGTTCAGGCATGTTGTAGCATCACTCTTTTTTATGTTCAAATAATGCCTTTTATAAACATTTTGTTTATCAGTTAGTAGTTGGTAGTTAATTGAGTTGTTTCAACTTTGGACTGTTAGGAATAATGCTGACATCAGCATTTGTGCAGGGAGGGGCAAAGAGAGAGAGGGAGGGAGAGAGAGAGAAGAGAAAGATATATAAAGATATACATATGTAAAGATGTATATGTGTAAAGATATACAAGTGTAACTATATATATATACATATATATATATATATATATATGGAGAGAGAGAGAGAGAGAGAGAGAGAGAGAGAGAGAGGAAGGAAGGAAGGAAAGGAAGGAAGGAAGGAAGGAAGGAAGGAAGGAAGGAAGGAAGGAAGGAAGGAAGGAAGGAAGAAGAAAGAAAACACAAATTGTGTACAGGTTTCTGTGTGGACATAGGTTTTTCATTTCTCCTGGGTGGAATTTGTGGGTTCAGTGGTGAGTTTACTTAGAACTGCCAAGCTGTTCTTTAACAATTTGACGCTCTTACCAGCAGAATATGGGTGCTCTATTTCCCTGCATCCTCAGCAGTCACATGGCTTTTAAAGATTGTAAGTATTTTGTGGGTATGCAATTGCCTTTGTAGACGTGATTTCTATTAAACAAAATTCGGTGTTTCACAGTGTTCCATTCAATGGCGTTTAGCACATTCACTAAATTGAAAACCCAGCACCACTGCCTAATCCCCGAAGAGTCTACCACTGCAAAAAACAATCCCACAAAGCTGAGTGATCACTCTCCCTTCTGATCCATACCCTTGTCCCAACCCATGGCACCCAACCGATCTTTCCTTTCCCAGTCACGTTTGGGGAGTGTTTTTAGCACAGCCACAGAATCCTATATTCTATAGATTTGCCTCCTCTGAGCATTAGACGCTCATAGTGTGCGATCCACTGTGACTGGCCTCTTTCACTTACTGGGGGTAGTGTTTTCAAGCTCTACGCTTGCTACGGCCTGGATCAGTCCTCTGTTCCTGCTCACTGCTGAAAAATAGCCCAATTGTTTGCCTGGTAGTTTAAGCTATTTTCTTTCTTTGCTCTTCCCCTGCCCGAACTGTGCAAAGACCTCAGGCCACACACTGCTGTCTAGGTGTTACAACAAATCTATTATTATTCAGAGTTAAGCTTGAACTATTTAGTGCAAGCTCAATAATGCGTTTTGACATATTTTAGAAATTTTGCCTTTTTACATTATCTGTGCATCAGATGTGGGCTATTGTTGAAGATGGCCTCAAAAATTGAGAAAATAATATTTTATTGCAGGGTTATTTTTTTAAAGAGAAAAGGGAAGTAATGTGCGATGCTAAGGTTTTTTTTCCCCCTTTTTAATCTGCAGAACATCTTTTTTGGGGAGGGAGACATTTTACTTGCAGAAAAACAAGCCGGTTGTGGAGGTATTCTTGTTACACTTCTGAAATATGCAGCTCATAGAGATGCCAGCAGGTCACCAAGATGCATTTCTATTTTTGAAAATGATGATTAGTCATATACAAGAGCAGAAGAAAGGCAAGGTTTATTCCAAATTAGTGGGATTGTATTTTAGAACAAGTTGAATAAAATCTAGAACAGTTATCTTTTATAGCTATGTTACAAAAATCATTAAGTTTCTTACTAATGAGTTACGGTTAAATTGTTCTATTAGCTTAAACCTCACCAAAGTTTTATGTGACACCACAAAGTATTTATTTACTTAAATGAAAGTGTAGTGGAGTCCCTTTATATCAAGGGGTCTCCACTGTTAATCCCAACTGGGGAAGGAAGTACCAGGTGCCTTCCAACTGTCACTGTAGCTGGATCTTCAGGTCTGTGGTAGTCACATTTCACACCATTCCCATGAGTACTGAGATCAGTGAATCCTGAACCTTTACTATAGGGCAATACAGAGTAGTTTCCTGTGAACTTCTGGCTACATTTTTTGTCAACCAATTAGTACCTTACTTGTTGTTTTCTAAGATGCCCTACTAAATGTATATAAATGTGTATGTGTACACACAGACACACAGACACAGACACACACACACACACACACACACACACACACACGAACACACACACACACACACACACACACACACACACACACACACACACTGTTGATTTATAAACAATGAACTCCTGACCAATAGTATTTTACCTTATGGCTGAATGAGGCTTCTCTAGCACACATAACTTCTCCCCAAGGCTTTTTAACAACCTTCTCTTGCACTGAGAAGCAGTAGGCAGTGGCTGTACCTGGAGGTCCTTGAACACAGAGACTCACCAGCCAAGAATGCATGGAGGAGGAAGCCATGACAGTGAGTGGATTGTGGACAGGACATTGTTAGAATGTGAGATCTGTAACAAGATGCAGAGCTGCCTCTCTGACCTTAGTGAGGAAGGTGTGCACCAGGCAATCCAGAGGTATCCTTGCTCTGTGAATGTCCAGGAGAGACTGGAAAGTGTCCTGAGTACTGACCTCTGCTCTCTCCTAGCAGCTCCAAACTCCTCTACATTCCTCCTACAGAGTAGTCCCCAAGGCTCACAAACCATATGCCAGGCTCACCACCCCAGTATTAGCTCCACTTTTTCCTGTGTTGATTGCTTTCATTGGTGCTGTTGAAAAAACACTGACAAGAAGCAGCTTCTGGGGTTGATTTGGCTTAGAGTTTGTGGAGCTACTGCATGGAGATGGTGGAGAGGGCATGTTCATAGGAGAGCGAGGTGGTGTGTGGCATCGTAATCTACTGTCAGGAAACAGAAGATGGAAAGTGGGACCAAGCTCTAAAACTTCAAGCCCACCTGTGCTTCAGTGGCCCACTTCTCTAGTCAGCCCCCACCCCCTAATGGTTCTACAGTCTCCCAGAATGACGCCATTGGCTGAAGACCAAGAGATCAATCTCATGCGCCCATATGGTGTATGTTACATTCAAATGTCAGTAGCAAGTATTTGGATAATTCCAGCCCCTTCCAAGGAGTCACTTACAGATACCCTCATGTCTTAATGGAGTCAGATTCTAGGGGTCCTGGAGAAAATGTGGGCTGTCCCTGTAGTGCCCATAGAATCTGTGAGGACAGGAAAAGAATAAGAGGAGCTAGAGAAATGGCTCAGTGGTTAAGAGCACTGGCTGCTCTTCCAGAGGACCCAGGTTCAATTCTCAGCACCCATGTGGCAGCTCATAACTGTCTGTAACCCCAGCAATTTGACACCTTCACACAGACAAGTGTGCAGGCAAAACACCAGTGCTCGTAAGATAAAAATAAATAAACCATTAAAAGATAAGGACACTTTTATGATACTGGAGTGATGTGATTTTTTTAGAAATTATAATTTGATGAGCATTTACTCTGGATGAAGCTGTGGTAGGGGTGGGTATTGAAGTATTTTATCAATAAATAAAGTTTTTTTCCCCTGGCCTTTACATGTCTTAATGTGGAGTCATTTTTTTTAACTGTGGGATTATGTTTTTGCCCCCACACCATAATTACATATTTGATTGTTAAAATTGATTCTACCATCTCAAATGCAGTAATTATAAAGTAATCATGAGTGGTTCCTTGGAATACTAGCAATAAGCATTATTTTTCCTCTTGGTTGACATCTCTAGTTTTGATGAGAATTAGGATACTTTTCCATTATTTAGACTCCACACAACCTACGAGGCTCATTTTTCACTGAGCACTTGCTCAGCAGAAGATAGATAATTGCTTGATAAATGATGAATGAATGCCAAGCATAGGATTTATTGGATACATAGATAGCTGTTGAATGTTTTTAGGAGCACCTGTGAACAAACCACCTTTTTATGCACCACAGGAAATGGAGAGAAATGTGTTGAATCGTGGGGTGAAGGGTGAGAAAATGGAAATCTAAAGGTGCAAATGCTTTTACAATTAAAAACATCGATTATAGTCAGAGTGAGACTTGTATGGCTTCTGGGACTTAGAGGCCGGCTGTATTTGCTTTAAAGGGTTTGGGTTTTGGGGAGAAGGGAGATGGCTGAGTGGTAAAGGATGACTACTCAAGCATGAGGGCTGGAGTATGGATCCCCAGCATTCACATGAAAGTGGTGAGCATCCGTAATCCTAGCACTTTGGGGCAAGACAAGCAGATCCTCAGGGCTAGCCTGTCTAGCTAGAACAGGAGCTCAAAACACTGAGAGACTGCCTCAAAACATAAGGTGGAGAGTGATAGAGGAAGACACTGGCCTGTGGCTCCCACAGGCACTTGTATTCTCATGGACATACATGCATGCTCATACACACAACACACAAGTTTTAAAAAGGGTTCCTGCTTCTGAGTAAAATTAGACTACTAAGTATTTCACAACGAGATAGTGTATGTTTTCCAAAGCATTGAGAGGGAACCTAGTCCTTGAACATCTAAGAGAAAATGGTTCTATTAATAACTTGATCCAAGATAGATTGCTAAAGATTTCAAGCAGCTAAGTGAACCTTCCGCTTTTCAATATGGAGCGTTCAATGTAGCTGTAGATTCATCAATCACACCATGTCTTCTTCATTGGAACACATTAAAGAACTGGCTCTTATTTCCATATTTCTAAACAATGATTTTTACAAAACAACACATTTATTCTTATGGATATTTCTTCTTGCTCAGTTTACTTTGAGAAAAAGCATCTCCCAAGAATGAGTAGACCTCAATAAAAAGAGCGAGCAGGAATCAGGTTGACCTCTTGATGACCTTTATAGAAGTGTTACAGTGTTGCACTGTTCGTTTCCTCCCAACATATACACAAAACAGTTCATTCTAAGCCTGTCTATGCTTCATAGTGGTCTCTCTTTGGTCATCCTGTGCCTATTTTGGGGTTTGCTTGTAGGAGCTCAGATCCAGACAGGCAAAAAGAGGTGACTGGTGATTGAGAATTGAAAAGGTTCATCAGTGATGTCTAGGACACTAATGGCTTCTCAAGCTGTCTTCTAGGAAAGGCCATTTATTACTTCTAAAAAGCATTTCTAGGTGGTTGGAGAAATGGCTCAGTGATTAAGAGCACTGGCTGCTCTTCCAAAGGCCTGGAGCATCCAGATGAGGTGCCTTACAACTCCAGCTCTAGGGGACCCCAGCTGCTTCTGCAAGCACTTCAGTGCATGTGTGCATGCACACACATGTACACACACACGCACATACACAAATTAAATGTAACATAAATATTTTTATATATTAAATTATAATTTAATTTTTGTATTAAATATTAAATAAAATGTCTAGTTCATTAACCAATATGTGACTATTTGCAGGGATTACTGGCAGCCCATGCTGTGTGATTCTTATTCTATACATTAAATCATTAATTCTACACTAATTTGGGTATTATCAATCAGGTAAACCAATGTCTTGTGTGAGTGTTTCATAAAGGTTAATTTGCTGTGTCTTTACTCTCAGTTTCTCTAGTTACCTTAGATTAGTAACAAATGATTTATGAGCCAGAACTAGTTTGTGGATCATGGTTCGAGGATTGCTGGTTTAGGTGACTGTCTCACTTGGACCAGACACAGAGTCTCATTCCATTTGGCCATACATTACCAATGGTTCTCATACTGTTCTACCATACATTACCAATGGCTCTCACACCATTCAACCATACTTTACCAATAGCTCTCACACCATTTGGCCATACATTACCAATGGCTCTCACACCATTCAACCATATATTACCAGTAGCTCTCACACCCCTCAGCCATACATTACCAATGGCTCTCTGGATACTTAGCTTGTATTTGTACTCATGAAAGATGATTGATACATATTACATGGAGTAGATGATACCCCCTTTTAATATATTACTTTGTATTCATTACAGTATATATATATATATATGTCTTCATTTGACTGTATTTATTTCCACCATGTTCAAGATGTCTCCACTCTAGGGTTGTAATTTGTTTTACAAATTGACTAGTAATGAGTCTAATAATGAGTTGACATTAGCTTCTTCAGGCATGAAAATTTAATGGATGAGTGCAGACCAGCTGGAATCCTTTCATGTGCTTTCATAGTCAAAGCTCCTCAGGCCTCCCCTTGAAGTACAGCATACTCAGAGCCATGTTTCTGTGTTGCTGTACATATCTGTTCTACGCGTGTATGAACTGATTTTTTTTAATACCAGTTAACAGGATGTGGGCATCAGTCCCAATGTAAGTAAAACTCCATTGTCATCATGGTGGGGTGCATGGTGGCATGCAGTCAGGCATGGTGCTAGAGCGGTGGCTGAGAGCTACGTCCTGATCCATAGGCAGCAACCAGAGAGAGCAAGACATTGGGGCTGACATAGAATTTTGAAACCTCAAAACCCATCCCCAATGACACACTTCCTCCAATAAGGCCACACCCACTCCAACAAAGCCACACCTCCTAATCCTTCTAATCCTTCCAAATTGTTCCACTCCCTGGTGATGAAGCATTCCAATATATGAGCCTATGGGGGATGTTCTTATTCAAACCACAGCAGCAGCCATTCTTCCACCAATCAGAAGAAGGTGCTTCCTTCTTGACTAAAATTCACATTGAAGAATCTATTTTCAGTCAAGCTTGGCTACTTCCTGTCTATGTGGCCTTGGGCACATGATTCAGCCTCACTGAATCTGTTTCATTTATAAAAATAGACAAGGTTGTAGATTGGATGTGAAATGTCTCTATAAACTCACAAATACTTGCTCCCTAGACAGTTGCACTATTTTGAAAGGTTGTAGAAACATTTGAGGGTAAAGCCTTGTAAGATGAATTGCTAAATGATTTTATTAATATAAAAAACCTGAAGCCAGATACTGGGGTGAAAGCTGAAGGATCAGAGAAACAGAAAGAAGCCACATTCTTACCACTAGGAAATCCCCAGCCGAAGAAAGAGCTACTTCTTTTATACTCACACCTTATATACCTTTCTGTGCCCTGACATCTTACTTCCTCTCTCCACCCAGCTACATCCCTTCCTCTTTCTGTCTGTCTGCACAGACCACCAAACCTCTATGGTTAACCAGTGTGGGAGTAAAGGCTGGTGCCACCACACCTGGCTCTGTTCCCAGTGTGGCCTTGAACTCACAGAGATCTGGATGAATCTCTGCCTCCCAAATACTAGGATTAAAGGCGTGTGCTACCACTGCCTGACCTCTATGTTTAATGTAGTGGCTGGCTTTTCCTTCTGATCTCCAGATACATTTTATTGGGGTGCACAAATAAAATATCACCACAGAGCCTCACAGGAGGAAATGGGTCACTGGAGGACAGGTCTGGAGGTTTATAGGTCCACTCCCCTCTGCTTTCTGTTTTCTAATGGCAAACACAGTGTGACCAGCCTGCTGATGCTCCTGTAGCCTAGCGTTCCCTGACGTCATAGATAGACTGTTCCCTCAAACTGTGAGCCAAGATATGCCTTTCTTCATTATGTTGCTTTTTATCAGCTATTTGGTTACAGCAATAAGAAAAATAACATATACAGATTTCACCTCTTGTTTTTTTTTTATTTATTTTATTTTATTTTTTTTAAGGATTTTAAAGAAGAAATAACAGTTATCTCTTAGCCCAGTACTTTGCATGTTGTGTCCAGGTCCATGGCAGTTATTCAGACAGCCTTTTATGAATAAAAACTATGCGTTTTTCATGACGTAATGTCTTAAAGATACTTTCTGGTTCATGGTAGGTTTTGTTAAGATGTGCACATTCTCCTCAGTGGCTTGATTGTATTCCCCCCCCCCACATTCTTAATCTTTTCCGGCTAGAATTATTTCTCTCTCAAGTACTTCTTAGCTGTTAACAGTTTAATTCTTCTGGATGTGAATTATTTTTTTTTTCAATGCTGCTATTTCTTGGCGTGAGAGCAATTAGTGCTACCAGAGTTTTTCCAGTTATGTCAACATTTAAATAAGAATATACTGCGTGTACTTGCTCCTCATACCCTTCTGAGACATCCTGGAAGGATCCGATTCTCCTTGGGAAGGTGTAAAGCATCATGACAGCACTGGTGAAATCTGCTATAGTATTGTTGGGGGGCTTCTGAAGCCCTACCTTTACCTTAGGAGCTATTGGAAGGTGGATGGCTGATGGTTGCTGGGAGAAGGAAAGTCACTTTTCTTTAGGGGTGTGGCTCCTATTGGGATTCCATGCCCCAGTGGAGAGCCCTGTACCCGTGTGCACATGGGTAGCACTAATTGGACTCAGTGGGCTTAATTAATTAATTATGAAAGGAAGATATGAAGTTGAGAGGAGGATGTGATTGGGTGATCTTGGAGGGAATCGGGGTAGGGGAAGGGGTGGTACATTGTATGGTGCATGTATGAAATTTTCAAATAAAAAAGAAAAAACTCTGTTATAATCACTGTCAGTGTTAAGGATAAGTTAGTAAGTTTATATTATAAGCACTTGTCTCACGGTTTCTATTGTTATGAAAATAGAAACCATGACCATGACAACTCTTATAGAGGAAAACATTTAATAGGGTGGCTTACAGTTCGGAGGTTCAGTTCATTGTCATCATGGTGGGACATGGCAACGTACAGGCAGACACAACACTGAGAGTCCTACATCTTGTACAGGCAACAGGAAGTGGCCTGAGACACTGGATGTGGCTTGAGCATATATGAGATCTCAAAGCCTGCCTCCACAGTGACACACTTCCTCCAACAAGGCCATACTTACTCCAACAAAGCCACACCTCCTAATAGTGCCACTCCCTTTGGGCACAATTTTCTTTCAAACCACGACATTCCACTCCCTGGCCCCCAAAGGCTTATAGCCATATCATAATGCAAAAATGTACAGTCTAACTTCAAAAGACCCGATAGTCTATGACAGTCTCAAACTTATTTAAAAATCTAAAGTTCAAGGTCTCTTCTGAGATTCATGCAGTATCTTAACTGTAATCCCCTGTAAAATCAAAATCAAAAAGCAGATCACATACTTCCAACATATGATGGCACAGGAGACATGTAATGCTCTATGAGACAAGCCCATGGATGATTGAAAACACAGCTTTAATGACTGGAATTGGTAAAAAGGAGCAAGACTATGATTAACAAGTGTCCTTGATCCACAACGAATGTTAAGCAAATGACTATGATTGGCTAAGTAGGCATCCTCAGTGAGTTGTCTAGAAGACACCTTCCTGTGCTGTGTCCCGGCGTAGGCTGGAATATCAGGTCCCATAAAGCCTTTTCTCAATAGCGCCCCATGTTTTTTTCTTACTTTAATTACTTTGGGCTGGGCTATATACACAAAGAAGCAGCAGAGATACCAGGGAGGAAAGGCAGTGAGATTTGGTACTAGTTTCTAATCTCTGGTGCTGGGTTCCTGAACAGCCTTGCTTGTGACTGATATCTGGGTCCCAAGCTCTGGGCCCAGCTTCCCAGCACAAAATCCTGGCAACTTCCAACTGATGGCCGAAGAAGTGACCATGACTAGAGGCCTCAGGCCTGCCTGCCAGCAATACCCGCAAACCTGAATTTTCCCTGCAGCCCCGGCATGGCCTAATGGCTTAAGACTGCCTACTGGTCTTACTTGAAGGACTCCTGCCCTCCCACCCCCAGATGCCTACACCTTCATGGTTCTGGCTGGCCTACTGTTCAGTTCCTGAAGAAAGCCCTCTAGGTATCCTGGCTACCAAGCAGCAGCATGTGCCCAAATGTTTTTTTTTTTTTTTTTTTTTTTCCGAGACAGGGTTTCTCTGTGTAGCTTTGCGCCTTTCCTGGAACTCGCTTTGGAGACCAGGCTGGCCTCGAACTCACAGAGATCCGCCTGCCTCTGCCTCCCGAGTGCTGGGATTAAAAGCGTGCGCCACCACCGCCCAGCGCATGTGCCCAAATGTATCTTGACCCCCAAATGCTGTCTCAATTTAGGCAGGTATCCTGAATCCTGGCAGTAGCCATCGATAACTTTACCATTCATCTGGATAGCTCATGAGTGCGCAGGACAGGAAGAAGGGAAATTGAAATGGAAAAAAAAGAATGAAGAGAGAGAGGGGAGTGGAGAAGGAGCAGAGACAGGGAGCAGAGAGAAGTTTTCAAGGAGCCAGAGAGGAGAATCTGCAGGTCCTGGTCACCACAAAAGGCTCCAGGGAACTGTCTGGTCTTTACAGTCAAGGGACTCAGACTCTAGGCTTAGAGTTGTAGCATTTGTCCACTGCTAAGGGCCAGAAGCCCCATCATCCGAGGCCCATATAGAGACTGTAACACTGGCAAGGGGAAGTCCACCATATTTGCTCTGTATAACATGAGAAGATCCGCTTCTCTCTGGCCACCGCTGACACTTGCTGCTGGCAAACACAGAAGGAAAAGAAAGGTGGTAGAGACCAGCGTTTGCAGGGCTTCCTGCCCACCCACAATCTCTATCCCGGAAGAGTAAAAGAACCTTCATCCAACCAACGGGTGACCCTGCCTGCAGCTAACCTTGCTTATAAACTGAGTGGGCTACAGATGTGCGATAGGCATTTACAAAGAATGTTGGATAAATCACAGCTGTATTTGAAAATCTAGTGTTCTATAAACATGTTGTTCTACTCATGTCCACAGTGAAACTCACCTGTATTTCATGGCCCACTTACATTACCTGGCATAATAGCTCTCACCCTTAATTTCCTATTACAACTCTGGCTTTATTTCTCTTTGACTAGTCTGGGTGAGTCCTGGGTTTCTCTGTTCCTTAAAGTACGTCAAGTGATTTTTGCCATGTGGTCGGGCTTGAAATTCCTTGGTTTGGTGACTTGAATGAGACAGCTTTTCCGTAGGCTCCAGGATTTGAATGCTTGCTCTGCTGGTGGCGCTGTTTGCAGGGAGGTCCAGGGGTGGAGGCCTTGCTGGAGGAAGTGCGTCACTGGGGGTGGGCTTTGAGTTTAGATAGCCTTACCCCATTTCCCTCCTGATGTCTCTCTGCTTCCTGGTTTCACTTGAGGATGTGAGCACTTAGCCTCCGGCTGCTGCGGCTGCCACTTGCTGCTGTCTCCCTCCTGTGATGGACCCTTATCGCTCTGGAAGCATAAGCCCCAATAAATTCTTTCTTTCATAAGCTGCCTTGGTCATAGTATCTTATCACAACAACAGGAAAGCAACTAATGTACTTGGTCTGTTATTAGGACCAGTAAATGTTTTCTGAGAAAAACCAGACAGTAAATGTTAGATTTGAAGGTCATCATAGTTTCTTTGACTTTGGATTTTGGGACCATAGTAAAAAGATCCTTGAGCCACAGATCTGGGGCTCAAGGACCTTTTTACTATGGTAAAATGATATAGTTTGTATCTGTGTTCCTGTTTCAGTTTGGAAGCATAAAGCATTTCGTTCCCTAGATTGCAATAGCATTGAAAATAAGTCTTAGTAGTTTTTAAAAATTATTTTATGGGCTTGGATGTTTTTTCTGCATCTTACCAGGAAAGGTAAGCATGCAGGATTGTCTTGCCAATGAGAAAGATGTGAAAAACAAACCCTGTTCTTCCATCTGGAAAGCTGGGAATTGATTAATAGCCTGCTGCTCTGAGTTATCTGTTGGTATAAGCCATATCCAGCTCCTACAGCCAGGACCAGAGGTGGCTAGTAATCTAAATGACCCTTATAGCCAGGGGCTCCCCAGTCTCCTAAAATCAGGACCAGAGATACCTAATAGTCTAAATGGCCTTTATAGCCAGAGGCTGCCCCAAGCTCCCACAACCAGGACTAGAGGTGGCTAATAGTCCAAATGACCTCTAAGCTATCTGTATTACCGAGACCAGGCCAGACCCTTCCTTAGGCCTGTAAGCTAGTACAGGTAGCCTGTCCATCGAACCCATCCCTTGGAAGAAATGACATGTATCCTGAGTCGAGTGTCAATGTAATTAAGCTTTCTTGTGTTCTGGGGATTGAACTACACTAGGAAACGTTTTCCAAGTTGGACTCTGTTATAAATATGCTGACAATGAACCACCTGGTTTCACACTTTTTAGAAGTCTTGATCCAGGTTGACGAAGTCTATCTGAACTGAATTTTCATTCCCATCTCTTTGCGCCGTTCACTTCCCTGCCTGACACCTACAGAGACCTTCCCTTGGAGAACAAAAGTAGCCATAAGCGAGAAGAGTTGTCTGTGTTCAGTGACACTCCACTTCTAGACTCTGAAATTTGAATTCTTGTAATTGTCACATGCCAGAAAATGTTCTTTTTATGTTTCTCAACTATTGAAAAACACTCTTGTGTCCTTGGAGGTATGAAAACAAGTGACAGGTAGGATTTGCCAAGTCCAGCCTTATAGTTTGTATCTGTGTTCCTGTTTCAGTTTGGAAGCATAAAGCATTTCGTTCCCTAGATTGCAATAGCATTGAAAATAAGTCTTAGTAGTTTTTAAAAATTATTTTATGGGCTTGGATGTTTTCCCTGCATGCATGGCAGTGTGCCATCCATGTGCCTAGTGCTCATGGAAGCCAGAAGAGGGCACTGAATCCCCTGGAACCAGAATTACTGACTGTTGTGAGCCATCAGTGCTGGGACTTGAACCCTGGTCCCCTGGAAGAAATCTGAACTGCTGAGCCATCTCTTCAGGGGCTAACAGTAAATGTCATCAAAACTTTTTTTTTTTTTCCCGAGACAGGGTTTCTCTGTGTAGCTTTGCGCCTTTCCTGGAACTTGCTTTGTAGACCAGGCTGGCCTCGAACTCACAGAGATCCGCCTGCCTCTGCCTCCCGAGTGCTGGGATTAAAGGCATGCGCCACCACTGCCCGGCTATCAAAACATTTTAAAACATAGCAATGCTTGTCTTTAGAAACAGTAGCTGTTGTCTTACTTGGTCTATGTGTAGCAAGCCCGGCCTAAATGGTTTAAAATCATATGAAAGAGTGAATGCAGGCTGAGTTACATACACGCTGCTCTCCTCAGCCATTAGTGCACATGTTTATTTTTCTGTTCTGTTACTCTCGTTATCAGTCAATGAATGATGCCTTGCCTCATGACTACAAGACAGCTGTAGAAGCCCCAGACATCTCATGCAGATATGACATCCAACAAAGAATACTTCATTTTGTGTGTGTGTGTGTGTGTGTGTGTGTGTGTGTGTGTGTGTTTACATGCATGTCAAGGCTGAAGTTTAACATTGGGTGTCTTCTTTAATTGCTCTGTACATTATAATTAAAAAAAATTTTTTTTGAGACAGAATCTCTTACTGAAACCAGACATGACCAATTTGAGCAAACTATCTGCCAGCAAGCCTCAGAGATCCCCTTGTCTCTGCCTCTCCAGTGTTGGTAGAGTGTACCGAATAACAGACTTTTTAATGTGTGTTATTGGTGATCAAACTCAGGTCCTTTTGCTTGCCTGACAAAACATTCCTCGGTCCTGTGTGTTTGTTTTCAAAGGCAAACTTTTCTAGGAGAAGCCCCTTTCCCTTACAGATCTCCCCTTAAGTCCCGAGACCAGATCAGTCTCTGGTGAAGGAACTGAAACCGTATGACGATTGTGATGCTATTCTTCTCCGTGTTTGGAATGTGCCTGTCTTCATAGGGTGGTTTCAAGATCCCAGAACCAAATCAGGGTTCTGATGGCAAAAAAAAAGGAAGGAAGAAGGGAAAAGGGGAAAGAATCAGCAACCCCACACACAACTAGATTCTTAGGTCAGAGCACTCTGCAGAAGGCTGTGTGCTTAGATCCTCACTGCGCTTGGTCATTTATTTCCTTTGAAGACCCTTAGAGAATTTTTATTACAAGATATTTCCCTAAAAGCAATTCTATTGATTTTCCACTTTCATAGGTTATATTTGTTTTATTTTTCAGAGCTAAAACCATTATTCCTATCAGATTACATTTTAAAAACAAAAGTACCCTATTTTTGCCAACTTGGTTGTTTTCCTAAAATATGTAACACTGCAAATATACCATAAATATAAAAAAGACAAAAGCTACACTGTTTTGATAATCTGGACTCATCAAAGCATTGTCTAATTTATATTGTAAAAACAACAAAAGTTAGCTGGGTGGTGGTGGCGCATGTCTTTAATCCCAGCACTTGGGAAGCAGAGACAGGTGGATCTCTGTGAGTTCAAGGCCAGCCTGGGCTACAGAGTAAGTTCCAGGAAAGGCACAAAGCTACACAGAGACACCCTGTCTCGAAAAACCAAAAAAAACAAAACCAAAACAAAACCCAACAAAAGTTGTTTTTAATAAAGTATACTAGTAGTATTTTAAGAATTCTGTCACACACATACAAACACACACACACACACACACACACACACACACACACACACACACACACACACCGTCTACTTTGTTATCTCCATGGCTGTTGTGACCCACCTCCCAAGTGTGAACACTACTTCCCCATTTGAAAACCATCAAGGCAGACTGTTATGAACCCCACACTGGCCGGCAGTGAGAGCCCCAAACCCATGAGGAGCATGGACTTAAGTTCCACTTGAATGATATTTGTGGGAAAACATCTTTTGTTACAGAAGGCACTCCTTCTCAGGACATGGAGGCCAGGCTTCTGGTCATAGTTCTGCCTTTACCGGTCTGTTACAGTGACCACGGGACTTTTGCTCCAGTTAGGATGTCTATAAAGCCAGGGTTGGGATTATGTGGTTTATGAGGTTTCTGTTAGAGGCAAATCTGTTCCATTTAACCATATGATCCCAATTTTTTTGACCTTTATTTCCAATGGTGAAGATGACAGCAGAGTCAATGATGGTGTTCTAGTGCCATACGATAGTGCTATAGTTTGTGAAAATGATGTAGCATGGATAACAGTAAGACAGCGCAAGATTATAGTAACCGGCACGTCTACGCAGCACTCGTGCCCTGGGAGACATTCCCATGGAACCCGGACAAATTCCATTCCCGCTCCAGAAACTGAACCAGAGGGCAAATATGAGAGCCATACAAAAAGGAAATACTAGAAAGGGTTATTTTTTAAACTAAAATATTTGCAGACCTCTATTTCTACTTATCCTGAAACACAGACCATGACTATTTACAGTACAATTTTTCTCGAAGCTCTAGGGATGTCTTCTATTCTTCTAGAACTCTCAATGTTTCTTGAAATGGTCACAGAAGTAGAAGCTAAGAGACCCTGCAAAACTGATTGAGGAAAACAAATTTCACGTGGAGGCAAAAGCAATGGCCCTTAGCTGGTCCAGCCTTTTTTCCCTGACTCTTCAGAACCGATTCCTAAGCTATAAATCAGTCATTTAGTTAAATCAGTCATCCGATTGTTCATTTATTTTCTCAGCATACAACGTCTCCACGTTTCTGAGGGGTGTTGCTGATTTAGGGGAGCTCAGTTATATCTAAAGTCTTGGGGGAATCTCTTCCCTAAGGAACTGGGAAGTAGCTAAATCTGATACTTGGAAAGTAGCCTAGCGTAGGGCAGCAGCGAGTCTCATCTCCTTGGGTCTGGATGGCCTCTCTTTCCCAGTTCGGTAGGTTAAGAGTCGGGAACATTTTTTAAAGGGTTTCCAGAGAGTTAGCCTTTGCTCCTCTGGTCAGGGTGACTCTTCTCCATTCTGAGGCTCCGTGTCCAGGACGTCTATCCCAGGAGGATTCCCCGTGGCTTCTTCATAGGAGGGTGGCAGGCAGGTCAAGTGCAGGGTCCCAAAGACCGGCAGTGGAGAGTAGGGGACACTCTGCTCGCTGCCCCAAGGTAGGCTGGGCAAGAAGTCAGTCACCTCTCCAGAAGGGGACTCTGGGAGGTCGATGCTGAATACCTGGCCTTGGGGCCGTGGGGCCTGGCAGCGTCTGTACAGGAAAAGCAGCAGGAAAGCCAAGAAGAGCATGATGGTGGCCGGAAGCAGGATGCACAGGAAAGGCTCCACATCTGCCTGGGTGGAACTCAGCTGCTGGGTGCCCTGGAGTAAGAAAAGAGAGGAGTTCAAACATGAGGGAAGGTGGGCCCTTGCCACTGTCGCTCATGGACCCCTAGGTGAAATAATGTGAATGACACCCCAAGTGTGCATTCAGAATGTCCAAGCACACATTGATACCGAAGTTAAAATGTTAGCATACCTTTACTTTGGTATTCTAAGAGTAATATACCTCTTATTCTTTTCACCGGGAACCCTTATCATTTATCTACTTACTTTGTTTAATATTAGGTCAACAGTGTTTTTGTTGGCACAGAAGACTCACATAATGTTCATCTTTAATTCTGGAACAAAATTTCACATGGTTATAAGTTCATAGCACATGTGAATAATTAATGAGTTGAGATTTGATAGCTGCACTTAGAGTTATAATTAAGCCTGATTGTGTAATATTGGTATGACAAATATAGAATTGAAAATCTATCGATCTACATATTTGTTTTTATTTTTGTAGGACATGTTGAGACAGGGTCTTGCTGTATAATCCTGGCTAGATTTGAACTTGTAGAGATTCTCTTTGCCTCTGACTCCTGGGTGCTGGGATCACAGGTATATACCACTACCTGTGACCTGAAAGTTTCTGAAATTTTAAGAAAAAAGAATTCACACATAATCCAACATGGTGACTCAAATCTGTAATCCCAGCACTAGGGGAGGGGAAGGAGTAAAAGGAGGAGGAGCATGAGTCTAGCCTTGGCAACATAGCGAGTTTGAGATCAGCCTGGGGTACATGAGTCAAAACACACAAGCAAATTACAAGTAAATTCCCATACAACCTAAAAGATCTTAATTTTGTAGTGTTAGCTAAAATAATAATAATAGTTCCTGATGGAGTAAGTAATATCATGAATTGATGCTTCAATAGCAAAGTTGAAATGCAGCCTAAAAATACTGTTGTAATTGCATGTATATTGTTTTAAGATCAGTCGCTAAGGATGTATTTCAAAGTTTCTGTATTATATCAATAAAGCACAAAGTAAAAATGCAAATATCTGCAACCATGGGAAAGCAAATATTTTAAAGGTGAAAATGTGTTTAAAATAGTAATAATAATAACAATAATAATAATAATAATGATATTAATAATAATGAGGCCTGGAGAGATTACTCAGAGGTTAAGAGCATTGTGTGCTCTTTGAGAGGTCCTGAGTTCAATTCCCAGCAACCATTTGGTGGCTCACGGCCATCTATAATTACATTTGATGCCCTCTTCCAGTGTGCAGGCAAAACATGCATACAGAACACTGTATATATAATAAATAAACAAAATCTTTAAAAATAAAGAAAGGAGGAAAAAGAGAAAGAAAAAAAGAAAAAGAAGCAAATGAAATAGCAAGCTCTGGCTGGAGACATGGCTCAGCGGTTAAGAGCACTGGCTGCTCTTCCAGAGGTCCTGAGTTCAATTCCCAGCACCCACAGGGTGGCTCACAACCATCTGTAATGAGATCTGGCGCCCTCTTCTGGCCTGCAGGGATACACACAAACAACACTGTATACATAATAAACAAATCTTTAAAAAAATGTTTAAAAAAAAGAAATAGCAAGCTCATTGTGTAAGAATAGTAGGCATAGGCACTGTCGTGAGAGTTGATGCTCTCCCTCCTTGCTTTTAGAGTTCTGTCTCATTTTGATGGTCAGGATGACTGACTCATCTTGCTTTGTGTGGATAATCTTTTCTTATTCCCCAAAGACTTTACAATGTGTGTTTTCTGGCTCAAAATGAGATGGTTGATTCTGTGCTTATACTGCCAGATATTTTATTCTTGGTAATGTATGAATTCAGAGCTTTTAGCTCAAGCAGCCTCAAAACCAAAGGCCTCCTTAAGAAGCAGAGCAGCTGTGATCTTTGGGCTAGACAGCTATCTTTTTGAAATCCCTCTCTTTTGTGACCAGGGAGAACAGTTAGCATCTCTGGACATGAGTTTTCTCCTCTTGGAAATGGAAATAATGGTGTCTGATTTTGAGGATTAGCAAAGGAATGAAGTGAATTACTGTGCATAAAGATCTCAGTGGATCTTTATCTTCATGTTTCAGGGGACTCAAATTTACTAACAGTAAAATACTGAAGACAGCTGGGTGGTGTTGGTGCACACCTTTAATCCCAGCACTTGGGAGGCAGAGGCAGGTGAGTTTGAGGCCAGCGTGGTCTACAGAGTGAGTTCCAGAACAGCCAAGGCTGTTACGCAGAGAAACCCTGTCTCAAAAAAACAAAAAACAAAAAACAAAAAACAAAACAAAAAAACAAAAAAACCCTGAAATAAGTAAATAAATAAATAAATAAAATATATAAATAAATAAATAAATAAATACTGAAGACAACCAGGAGAAACCTAGAAATTGTATTGATAAGGCTAGAAAATATGATGAGCATAAACCCTAGCATTACTAAATTTATATTTATTGTGTATATATTCATAATAATTAGTAATATATTTTGTGTGTGGTTGCTGTTTTTTAAACTAGAGATTTCTTGTTTTCTTCTATATAATCTAGTTTAATATCAGAATAATATACTTATAATCTATTGTGACATAACATAGGCCATTGATTATAAAAGTATAAGAATTCATAAAACTATAAAGGAATCCATTGAAATAACAAATCAATTTTGAGTAAAAAAGAAAGTTAATTATAACTGGTTTTCTCTTTCTAGTTTAATCATTAATATGTTAAAGCTGCCATCACCTTTAAAACAATCATTGCTCCAAAAAACACAGATCTTTTTTTGCAATGTGTTTTAAAATTTATTCTATATCAATAACAGATGATAATGGTTTCTGGTCTACTATGGTCATCAAATTTTAAATTCTCTATTACACCTGATAAATTTAATATGCACTGGATACAAAGATACTTAACATTCTATTTAAAAGATTTTATGTAACAGATGCTGTTGTGTACAATGATGCCACATTTAATATTATCAATATTAGTTTCAAAAAACTGGGAAAAGAAAAATAATACAGTCTTAAATGAAATCATTATTATTGTTGGTTGATTACTTTTGTCCAAATAGTAAATAGTATTAGAAGTGTTTTTGTTTTGTTTTATTATTTAACATACAGAGTACTACAATCTCTTGAGACAAAGTACTATATTTTTTCACTTAAGAAAATTTCAGAGTTGTAGGGCAAATGTATTATAGCATTCTTAATTTCTTTATTTGATTATTCATGTTATGATTATTGAAATTGTTGTGTGCCCTTAATATAGAAAAGTTATTATTCCTGCTCAACAGTTCTAAAATCCTTTCCTATACTCCAACTAGCTTCTTAACTTCTAAAAATTTTCTAAGGTTTGTGTTTACTTAGGGACATTTTAGAAAAATACTGAGATTAAGGTATAACATGTGAAGGATCTATCTTTCTATATATCAATATGTTTTTCTATAAATTAAGGTTTAGGAGATTTTAAACACCAATCTCTCCAGCTTTCTAGAAAACAAGAAAATAAGTTTATTTTCCTTTCTTGTGTGGTCAGCATGCCATTTATTTAGGCTCTGATTGTAGCCTCTTTGTTCTTAGATTTCTATAATTTTTTTTCTTTAATGTTGCTCAGACTGACACTATTTTGGTGATTTGCCAGACAACTCCAAGCAGCTGCTATATTTCTTAGTAAAAGAGAAAACTCCTTAATCCCCTGCCCTCCTTCCTGAAGATTAGCAGCGGTTTCTACGAACTATTAGACACATGCTCACCACACAGCCAGGAACAACAGCCTAACCTCTTAGTTCGTATATAGTGTCTAGAGATTGCACACGGAGCAAAGAACACAACTAAAACACATCAAAAAGCTCTTGGTTCCTAGACTCAGGTGTTCTTTGATCTATAATTGATAGAACAGATATTCCTATGATACATTGGTGATTGCTAAGCCCCCTGGCCCCCCTGCCCCCCACCCCGCTCTCACGTTGCTTCTTACAGACTGCTAATCAGAGAACTCATATTTTTATTCTATCAATTTAATACTCAATGTGGCCACACTAAGTTTTAAAACCTGAAAACACAGGCAATGTTGGATTAAAGATCTAAGAAACATACGTTGGGGGAAGGAATGACTGAATCCATAGATACAGACCTGCAGCTGGGTCTCCAGAAGTGGCAGGCTTGGTTCGCTGGTCAGCCACTCGTACGTCCCCCGGCCAGCATGGCCAAACTTCCTCCAGCTGCTGCCCAGCAGCCCCCTCATGTTTCCATCTGCTGATGCCCTGGCCACCCTTCCACCCTGCTGTCCAGATTCCACAATGCTGCTTGCTCTTGGCTGGGATTCCGGGTGCGTGTGTTGGTAAACCTGTCTTCCGATGAGTGGTAACAGGGAAAATAATCCAAGCAGAGGGACGTCTCCGGACTGGCTTTAAACTCAGTGCTTTTGGATTGGTTTTTGTGGCCTTTCTCACCAGCAAGGTTGGAAAACGTTTAGAAATGGGACAGATTCCAGGTGAGTTTCCTGCATTGCACTGTTACAAAGTATGGTCTCATGCTCTCAGTGCATCAAGAGTTGTTCATATTTAGATGTAACTAAGACCCGCCTTCTTTCCTTACCATTTCCTTCTCAGAGACATATCTGATCAAGCAAAACCACACAGACTGAATTATCCTCAACGATTTCTGGATTCTATAGTACAGAACGGCAAAGAGGTATTTGGTAGAGAAGCAAGAGCCATTAATAATTCTTCACTGAATTATTTAGATGAAAGATGCTTAATGATAAAATTGTACAGAAGCCAGACGGACAATAGCTAAGATTGTTTGGATGTGATGTTTGCTGATTTCATTTTTAAAAAAATCGAATTACCAGTATCTAAATAGCCTACCTTCTGATTATCTTGTAAACTTTATACAAATACTGGCAAGTTTCAAATAAGAGGTTTTCAGATTGAATGTTTTCTAACTTGGGGATATTTAATTACATATGTGTGCTAATTAATATTTGGAGCATTGTCTTAGCCTGTTTATGTTACTGTAACAGAGTAGCTAAGAGTGGGGAACTCATGATGTGTTATAGATCTGAAGTCAGCAAAATCTGCTATCAAGGTGCTAGTATTTGGTATGTGGTGAGGAGATGTTTCCTGTGTCCTCACCTGGTGGAGGATAGAAGATCTGGCTAGTCATAAAGCTGTGTGACACCTTCATAAGGATACCAGTCCTACTCAGGAAGGAGTTGATATCACGGCCTAATGACCTCTGAGGCCCACCTCTCGATTCTGTCACATTGGCGATACCTAAATTTGGGAGGGGACACATTCAAACCACAGCAGACATGGTGTTGGGGATGAAGTGATTGTCACAGACTGAAATATTTCTTAACTTGGATTTTTTTCTCCTGAATTAGAATTACCATCTATTGGCCCTTGGTGGCCTATGGTTATGTTTTAGGGAGTCACAGACTTATAGATAGGTGCAATTTGCGGGAGAGGACCCATAGTTACTGTTGACTTTTCAAAGACTGCTGTTGTGCCTGGTGGAACTTAGTCCTTGCCTAGTTCACTTGTGTTGTGAATGTTTGCCTGGTTTCCCGATACTGTCTCAGTATCCTCGTATACAAGTCTTTCCTGCCTTATCCTTTTGTTTATTCTGTTTATTGTGCAGTTAGCTGACTTTGTACTTTCAGGTAAAATACTGCCTTGTTTGTTGACACATCATTACCAGAAGCATCCGGCCACCTGTACCTTGTTGTGTGGTACTGTTCCTGGGAAGATGTGACCAAATGGCTACTCACCTCAGATAGAGAACTGATCACAGACTAAAGTCACTGTACCACCAAAGTTCAACATGCTAGCCAGTTTGTTTTACTGGGTTAATTACAACAATAAAAGTGAAGGGTTATTTACAGGAGCAGACATGACAACTGAATCACCAGAGTCCACCTCAACATAGGTGGCAGATCATGACACCTAGAAACCTGAACTGCACTGACTGAATGGATTAGAAAGTATCCTTTCAAGGCAGCTTAGTTCTTTGGTCTGAGCTTCTTCCAGGCAGTTCAGCTTGTCTGAAAGTGTCTCTTAGCAGTCCTTCTTATTTCTGTATTTGGGGGAAGGGAGGAGGATCTATTGAATCTGGTCAGTTTTAGGAACTTTTTGAAGCCATTGAATTGTCTACTTCCAGAGCTTGCCTGCAGAATGGAATGTTTTACACACACATACACACACACACACACACACCCTTTCGAACAGCCTGTTTTTTCACCATCCTGTAAACACCCTGTGTCTTAGATGAGCTTCCCTCTTTATCACCCCTTTAACATCCTGTTTTAACCCAAGGAAGGAGCCAAGACCGAGAACAGCGATCATATACACGTGAAGGTGGTGGGCGATGGTTCTGTGGTGCTTATTGAGGTCAAGAGGCAGACAATTAGTGAACCAATAAAAGTCTGTTGTGAAGCACAGGGTTTGTCTGTGAGGCAGATCGGATTCCAGTTGGATGAGCAATCGATGAGCTGTGCAGGTGTGAAAGAGACACATCTGCACAGCTGGAAGCAGAGGCTGCAGATATGACAGGTGTGTTCCAGGGACAGACAGGAAGTGCCTACTAAGCAGGGAGCCTGCTACTCTACTCCAGAATTTTGTTACAGATCATGAATACACTCTCAATTAGAAAGCTGCGATTTGGGTCCTACCCTGTTCTTCCATTCCTTGACTGGACATAAAGTAACTGGTGTATGGGCACAGCATGTTACACTGAAAAACAAAAACAAAAACGAAACAAAAACCCTGAATGGCCAAAATTCTGTTTTGGCTGACCCCAAATGGAGATGATGTGGAAGAAGGCACTGTTCTGTGAAAACACCCCCTTTCTACCTCAGTGGCACGCTCACTTGGCTCTCACCTAGATTCCAGGAAGTCACTTTTCCATCATTATTTTGACCAAAGAACCCAGCACCACAAAACTACTTGCATACTTTGTTTGACTGGAGATTTTTTTTTATGTCTTTCATTTATCTCTGTCAAACCAACAATGAGTTTATACATTATTTTTTGTATGTTGCTGTTATATTGCAGGACAATCTCTCTTTAAAAAGGGGTAATTCTTGAAAAGAAAATGAATCCTACTTTCTCCTTCAAGTCAACATCTTGTAAAGTAAATTGTTGTTTAAAATGAAAAAAGAAAAAGGGCCGCGGGAACGCAGGCGCGGTCGGGAGAGCGCGGCGCGCATGCGCCCGGAGAAGCAGGTTGGATGAGGGGCCACACCCAGGGTTCTGGAGGCGGAAGTAGAGAAGAAAGGCGCCCAACCCTTAGTGCTTCCGTCAGAACAATGGCTGAATTCATGGACTATACTTCAAGTCAGTGTGGGAAATACTACTCATCTATGCCAGAGGAAGGAGGGGCAACCCACGTCTACCGTTATCACAGAAGGAAGCCTCCAGAAATGTACATGTACTCAGACATAGGACATGATCGAGAATGGAGAAACAGCAGAGAAGAGACATCTGTTGGTCCAGGAATTACCTACCAAACATCAGAGCATTCTCAAGAGGCATCGTGGCCTGCTGAGGACATCTCTAAGGACCTCTACATAGAAGTGTATCTTGGGATCTATTCTGTCACTGTGGGCTCAAGCCCTTTAACCAAGAAGACTCATGTGGTCGAAGTTGACTCGGGGCAAAGTGTGGACTTGGTCTTCCCCGTATGAAGTTGACCATCACTGCCATCATTTCGCTCTTTTTTAAGTAGCAAGAAGAATAAAATCACCTATTAATTGTCTTAATAATGATATATTGATGCTGCTTTTAATGCTGGCTGTCGGGGGGCAACCTTTGTGAACTGGAGTCTGTCTCTTTCAGAGCTCATTTTACCTTGTGATTGATTATAGAAGTCCCCCATCCTTGTGTGCCTGAAAACAATAATGTAACGGTGCTGTCTGAACAGCTCTTACTACTGGCTTTCCAAATAAGTGTTAATTATGATAATAAAGGGAGAGATTTGGAACTAAAAAGAATTCATTTTATTGGTATTAAAAAGAAAAAAGAACCCAAAAAATGAAAAAAAAAGTCCCACTGTTTATCTCCCCTAAAATTGTGTGTCTTAACAAGGTTTCACCAAGATGGAAGGTCTTACTTAAACTTTTCTCTAAAACTGAAGGAGAACCCTGCACAATGGGAAACCCTGTGTTAGGATGAGGTGTATACTTTTTTTTTTTTTTTTTTTTTTTTTTTGAGACAGGGTTTCTCTGTGTAGCTTTGCGCCTTTCCTGGAGCTCACTTGGTAGCCCAGGCTGGCCTCGAACTCACAGAGATCCGCGTGCCTCTGCCTCCCGAGTGCTGGGATTAAAGGCGTGCGCCACCAACTCCCGGCCCGAGGTGTATACTTTTAATTGGGCATGCTAATTAGGTGAGCCAAAGGAGGCTTTTGATTGCTAGACTTTAATATTTTGATAGCTGGACCTTGGTAGTAAGCCTGTCTTTGCAAGTGAATGGAGGTCAAGGTGGAGAAACATGGATGCACAGATACTGAAAATAAAGGATGGGTGATTGACACCAGCCCTACAGGTCCACCCAACTGTCAGCTGTGGATGGGAAGGGGCCTCATGAGACGCCACCACTCACTGCTGAACTATTAGTAACTAACAGATCCTGGAAGAAGGAGTAGCATAGTATCCAGCTGTGAACCCATGAGGTTCTAATGCATAGTTCCAAACCCATGGTCACACAGAGAGCCCTAGGTAAGTTCTGTGGGACCCAAAACAGAACAAAAAGTCATGAATATGAGAGAGAGTTGTAGAGCAGAAGAGAGGTTGGCAGTGGTAGGGGGGAAGTCAGGTAGGGTAGGGGACAGAGAGGAGCCAGAGGCATTTATATGCATGTATGAAATTATCAAAGAACAAAATTTATTCATCTTTTTAAATGGGGGTTACAAATTCAGAACAAATTGACACATTATCAGGGAAACCCTCAGCAATTTACTCCTAAGCACTGAGGAAAATATTTGGTAAGGCATATTAAAACATTTAAAGTAGCCATAATAACAAAAACTTGAAATTCTTAAATGTTTGTAAAATGGTACTGCTAATTCAGATATAAACAGAGAGAGATAGTCTTATCTGAAAGCAAATTCCATAAAGATGTAGCATATGCATAGCATGTCTGAGGGACCTTTGGGGAGAT